>NW_021131369.1:0-285512 GCF_004193835.3 Ostrinia furnacalis | reverse complement strand
CTATTTTTGTTTTCACCCACCAGAATGGGTGATAATGGGTAAAAACCGGGTTTTTACCCAAATCACCCAGTTTAAACCCAATCGGGTGAAATGGGTTTTTACCCACTACCCATCTCTAGTTGGTAGTAGCAGGCCTGTTCATCTCCGCGAGTTTACATCGAAAACAAAACACGATGGCGCCCACCTACAGGATACTATTCGACAAGGCCTCACATACGAGCGAACATTGACTCACGCAAGCGTATTCTTGTGTATGATGGAAGAAAATAAAGAAAATGGTGTACTAAATACTGTGCAGTATTTAACTGCCTAAATAATAATAAAAACACAGAATGTACTTTTTTAAGTTGCCTCAAGACACTGAGAATAAAAACACAGAATGTACTTTTTTAAGTTGCCTCAAGACACTGAGAGGTAAATAAGTAGTTAATATTATTCATGATAATTCATGCTAAATCATGTATTTCCTCCGCCATTTTCCGCAGTTTGGCACCTCACGTCACATCATTTTACCGAAGTCAGCCCTATAGTACTTATTATTATTCTGAGTAGTTAGTAGGCTAGGTGACGATCTGGTGAAGGTCGCAGGAGGTGCCTGGATGGTGGCGGCGCAGGACCGATCTTTGTGGAAATCCTTGGGGGAGGCCTTTATCCAGCAGTGGACGTGATTCGGCTGAAACAAACGAACGAAAGGCTAGTAACTCTTACCCGGGCAGTTTAATCTTGCCAAGGGTTTGGCCGAGCTTCTCCCAGAAGTCGTAGGGCGCCCACTCGTCCGGCTTGTACACCAGCCGGTGGTAGTACATCAGGTGATGCGGCAGCGTGCACTTGCGGTAGATAATCGGGATTATGTTGCGCTTGTTCGACTCTGTATTAAAACAAAATGTCAATTAAAGACAAACCATGGGACTTCGTGCATCACGTCACAATAGAAACCGCAAGATTGCAGAAACATCACATGAGAGCCAATTCGAGTTTTACTGTTAGTCACAGTGACGTCAATGAGGGTTTTCGCGTATGAAAAATCCGCCAGATGGCAATACGTAGACAGGAGGTCCAAATGCTGCATGATTGGTTATTTTTGACATGACATTGACAGATATGTCAAAATCCACCAATAATGCAGCATTTGGACCTCCCGTCTACGTATTGCCATCTGGCGGATTTTTCATTCGGGAAATCCCTTATTAAAGACAAACCATGAGACTTGGTGTATCACGTCACAATAGAAACCGCAAGATCGCAGAAACATCACATGAGAGCCAATTCGAGTTTTACTATTAGTCACAGTGACGTCAATTGACGTCATAGAACTTAATGCGGTTTTAAATGCTGTTTTGTTTATATTCGTGACCTCACTGTGATACTTGAGACTTCAAAGCTTGAGAATTGATTTCTTCAGTGATGCAAAGAAGTACGTAAAAACCTTGTGTATTAATTTATTTAAGGATAACACTCCATAGGACATAATATAAGCGATTATCACACTGCGCCGCGCTCCGTCGCGGTACGCGGGACGACAGATTTAATCATTGTATGCAAGTACCTGTTTGTATAGAAAACACGCGCGGCACAACACACTGACAACGCGCTCGCGCGCGGGATTTTTTATATGAAATCACGCGGACCGCGGTGTAGTGTGATAACCCGCCATAGAGCTAAGTAATAATAGAGACTAACCAATGCCGACAGCCTGCGCGTAGTCCGAGTAGAAGCTATTGGCCGGACTGACGAGGAAGTCCGGCGAGTAGACCAGGATGATCCGGTAGCAGCGCTCCGAGATCAGCTGCGCGACCGGCGCGTACTGCGTGCCGTAGCCCACGTCGATGTCGTATTCGGTGCATAGCTGCGGAATCACAATGACCAATTGCATTATTTTTGACATTCATAAGTGCCAAAATACTGGTCAAAAGTCTTTGGCTGATTTGAATGCGCATCAGTGCATGGCCAGGCTAAACACGCGGGCACGGCGTGTTGTTTTTTTATGCAAAACAAGGCAGGTATTTGACCGCAATCGCACCTGGTCACAAGTGAGATGCACATGGTACATATCTGATCTATAAGTGCCTATTTTTATATTTTCACTCTCGCCTTGAAAAGGCCCAATATACACTTTCATATGTACTCAAACATGAAATTTTATTCGAGGGACCATCCATAGTGGCGTACGCACGCGTTTCATATGTTTGGTACAACGAGCCGCGCCTATGCAGTCTGGCCAGTGTTAGGTGTTGCCTAATTCATTCATATTGACAAGGATAAAGGATAGCAAAATATGTTCAATGTACATTCTAGTAAGAATACATAGAGCAGGTGATTCTAGTTAGCTAAGATTTGAGGCAGTCATTTTCACAGTGTGAGTTCTTATCATTTTGTAGAACACAAGAAAGTTTTTTACCTTATATCCTAAAGCTTTCATCCGAGATAGAAGCTCTCGAACAAACTCCCAGTCCTTTTGGGCGAAAAGCACATATGCATGGTAGTAATGAGGAAATCCGTCTCTTCTATCATCGTATGTGATGATCATGCCATCATTCTTATTCCCATTGATTTTTGAAATTTCATTGCCAAACATAGACTGATCAATTGGTGTTGCTGAAAAATTAAAAATAAAATGAATACAGATTATTATCAATGTTACATTAAGAGCGTTTACGTCTAGCGTGGCATGTCAAGTTTAGGTAATTTCGATGCTATTTTTATTCACACTAAAATAATTGTGACTGTGTGCGTTTTCTCACGCTCTATAGTCAAACCAAAATACTTTGATCCACCACCGTAAAAGTGTGCCAGGCTGTCAAGTGACAGCTCAAGGAAAGTATAAAATCTTCAATCTTCCAACACCGACTCCATAATTATAAATCATGGTATACATTAGTCCTAATAAATAATAAATACATAAATTCTTTATAAAATAGTAAATTATCAAAGGTTTTTTACTATTTTGAGAATATTTTATACAGCCTATGTTCAGCAGAAAAAAATTGAATTTTAATGGTGAGAGATTTTTTCAAATCGGTTCTATTCAAAACAAACTTTTCCTGTTAACTATTCTTTTTTTATCCGGAAAATGCATAACATTTCATACCCACCAGCTGCGGGGGCAGCTAGTGGGTTATGTGGGGTTCTCAGATAACTATTTGCCCAAGGATCTATGCTATAGGATATAAATGTTTGTTAAATCGTTTTCACAGTATTTTTATACAAATTTCAGCTTGTAAACTGACGCTAAAGTGGAAATTTACAAAACCTGTGTGGACTTATCTTGATAGAATTCTTAAATACTGAACTAATCGCAATATTTTCTCAATTAACTATTTAGACGACGAAATTGCCTAACTATTTATGCCTATAACATATTTGTAATATTACTGGTTAATGATTGTAACGAGTTGAAAAAATACTGTTTTTGCGCCAAACGGCGTAAACGCTCTTAAGTAATAATTAAGTATTCTAATCATTCATGTGCAGCTTGTCAAATAATAAAAGAGCAGAGGGCAAATGATAATGATGACAAAGATTTCTTAAATTTTTTACTTATTAAATATTATATTGTAATCAATCAATTCTATGAATTAAGCAATAAAATTGATAACCCTTTATCCTGTTTGAAATTAATCACAGCATTGATACATTATTTTCATTATTTGGTTAAATATTTACAATAAATATATTTCTCTACATAAAAATATTTAAAGTATAAGTACAGCCAAAATAAACAATTAACTTAAAAAAAATACATTAGAAAAACTGTGACAGATAAAAAAATATCAACAAAGTTTAAACAATCAGTGTAAACAATCAATCAAAAAAATGCTATCTTGATCTACACATATAAATTTTACTAATTAATCTAATACTAAGGATTCAAATCTGATAAACAAAATAATTAATGTTTATGTTGTGTTAGATACAATTATTTATCATATTTATAAATTTTATGCTTACCAATAAGCCTACCAAGATTTGCAAGTTCAACAATATCATCGTATATATCATATCTGTCTAGCTGTGTCAGATAATCAAGTAAGGTTTCCAGTGTGGCTGTACCGTCCCCCCTCTGCATCCAAATGTCCAGGAGTCTGCTAGTCTTGTCGGGACTCTCACTTATACTACTCGCTAACTCTGATGATATTTGTAACAAAAACGCTAAACCTCTCCAGTCCCTAAAAATAATTATATTAATTATCATTTAAGTTATTAACCTTATAATTTTAAGTTACAATTGAAGTTAATTCTGACGGTAATAATGTTATACTTAATTGGTTAGTGTAAAATTATTCTGAAAGTGAAAAATATAATTTTTCAGAAAGTAGTCATCATTGCCATAAGGGTTGTAAACTTGTAGTGAACTTTGATGCTATTTTCAAGCAAGGAGATTGGTATAATTCAAATACAACATTTAAAATTGGGATCATTGTATATTTTCAACTAATTTAGAGACATGATTTGATTGAACAATCGGGTGTCGAGTGCAAGTTCATCATGACCTTGCTCTCTTTTTATGAAATACCATGGTAATATTTACCTGGGTAATTTATTAGGGCCATCAGTCGTTATTACACGTCTTGTATTCAACAAATTCGATACCAGTGTCCTGAATTCATAGCTCAGCGACGACAAGGGTATTGAGACATCTAAATCCTGCTCCATGGGTTCCATCGCTCACTATGATTAGTCTGGTGGAATTTAGAACATAGATTTCTGGAGTGTTGGCTCCAAAATTTCCCTAGAAATCTATTAACGTTTCATTTCCTTGTAATTATTACATTTGACCACAATGTAACAAAAAAACACAAACTCGACGAAGATCCGAGAACTTGATTGATAAACACCACCACAGATAAAAATATTTTGCATTGACTGACATCTGTCAACTGGTAGTAGTGACGCCAGTTTTCACAGTAGGAATACTAGGCGTATCACTTGAATTTAAAAAAATAGGAATTTAATACATGAAGGTTTGTTTCTTTGTCTACGACGGAAGCGGAAGGGATCAAGACTAGATTCGGCCTCCCCCTCGTGGGCACGCGGAGGACATGTTGACATAGCTGCACCTAGTAGAGAGTGCAGTGGGTCTAGACAAAGTGCAAATTATAATCGCAAACCAGTCGAAAAGTGGTCGAAAAGCCCCTTTTTTGTATGGAGTTTTGACGGATTCGATTTTAGATTCGATCAAAAAGTGCGTTTTGTCTAAGGGGGCTGGAACTACAGACACGTGCTATTGCTTTCCAGAATTCTAGATTATCTATCTTTCTGCACGCCTCCATTATCGCAGGAAGCTCCGCGGCCTATTTGCTATGCCTGTTCTCTTTTTTTTTAATTTATGTATCTATCAATAAAACAAAAAAGTGTTTTAAACCACATTCTTAAAAACATTTAACGTAAATACAGGACATAGACACGCACCGTACAATTTCACTTCATTTACTTAACACGGCATATTTTTAAACATCACAACACACTTAGAAAAACATTCGGGGGCGGAACATCATCGGGGGCTCGCCGTAACTTGATTTATCTTTCCCGAGAAGGGTCCTCACGATCAAATTCCGAGGAGAGAAAGGATTCCTCTTGTAGAACAACTTTTTCAGCATCGCGTTTCTCATTTTAATGTCTCCTTCAGCTAGTTGTTTCTGAGTCTTATAGGAGAACGTTGGTGGGTTGTCAAGTTGGTTCACCTTGGCCTGTAAGTTCTTCCAATTGAAAAGAGGGGGACGATTGTTATTTTTATTACTATCCTTAGCCGTTTGGGTGGTTCCGGTCCTTTGCTGATCATGTTTCTGTGTGACTGGGTACGTAGGCCCTTGCACTTTCTTGGAGAACTTTTTGAAGAATGTCATCTTCCTTTCGCTCTGCGTTCCTATACTTTTTACCTCTATCTCTTTTAGACACAATGGGACTTGGGGTTGGTTATGAGTATGGTGTTGATGTCCCTCATAAGGATGTGGGTAAGGAGGAGCTGAAGGGCGATGATGTTTAGACGCATAATTGGCAGCAGCTTCCCGTTGGTGTTGCAGTTCTTGAGCGTGGTAATGATGGTCATATGAAGCTTGCATTGGATTTACATGATTAAGGTGATCTGGGCAGCCAGCATGGCAGCCGTAAGAGTGAGGGAACTCTGGCGGTGGTGGGTAGTGAGTGCTTGGCTGTGGTGGTCTATTGTAGTAGTCCTGCTGATGCACCATATAGTTGAGAACTTCTTGGCGGAAAGGTGGCTTTTTGGCATTCACTTCGACTTCCATAGTGCTCTCGCTCTCGCTTAGTTCTTCTATAACATCCTTTTTCTTTTTGAATAGGCCAAAAGATCGCAACACCTTTGCAAATCTGTTCTTCTTTGGCTGAAAATAAAAAACATTTTTTTTTCTATTTTGCAATTATTTAAACAATTTAGGCTAGTTTAGGCAGTTATTTCTAAATGCAGAACAGGCAAATGTATTACCCAACTAATATTATAAATGCGAAAGTAACTCTGTCTGTCTGTCTGTCTGTCTGTCTGTCTGTTACGCTTTCCCGCTTAAACCTCGCAACCGATTTTGATGAAATTTGGCATAGAGATAGTTTGAGTCCCGGGAAAGAACATAGGATAGTTTTTATCCCGGTTTTTGAAACAGGGACGCGCGCGATAAAGTTTTTCTGTGACAGACAAAATTCCACGCGGGCGAAGCCGCGGGCGGAAAGCTAGTTAGTGTATAAAATATCAATTTTATCTATTCTGCAATAAAATTATATTTACCTTTTTAACCGTATTGGATTCACTGCTAAATTCTGACTCGGATCCTGTCGCAGTCGCTTCAAGACTGAGCCTCTCAAGGATGGTATCTGAGTAACTAGGGTTAGTCCGACTATATGAAGTATCTGACAAAAACCTGGAGCCTATGGCCTCACAACTTTTGGAATAGCACTTAATCTTCCGAGTTTCAACTTGGGCATCGTGTTTGGAAAGTTTTGAACTTCCACCAACACTCCGTGATGTTAGCATTTTGGTGTCGTTAGTTTTTGCTGGCTCAATGCCAGACTTCTCGCGGATATCCTTCCGTCGACTGCTAGTTGGGCTTTGGGTGACGAATTTATAAATCTCTTTGATCAGCTCGTCGGTCTCATTGTTCTTGATATTATTAGCAGATTCCTTTGGTGATTGGGAATTCTTAGGAAAATCGTCTTCTTTAGCATTATTCGTGCACGATGCGCAAGTGTAACTTGGACTGGGCATAATATAACCGTTTTGTACGCAATTCATTGGGCATACGGGAAGCACAGGATAGCAACATGGACTTGCAAATGGAGGCATAAAAGGAGATGGAATGCTACATTGTGGCATACTGTAGTTGTTTACGCTGTGGCCACTGTTCGGCATCATTGTTGCATTCAATTTGGCACTATCCTGACGAAATTCATTAAGGCATTTATCACCAGTTTTAGTTATATCGGAATTATCACATTGCGATACAGTTGTTTCCTTTTTTATTTCTTGAAGGAAACACTGAAGAATGTCTTTGATTTCGCTTAAGGCTTTGTCTGTTTTATCCGTTGATGAATCAGTTTCTTGGGTTTTGTTAAATGCGCTATCATTCGTCATGTTGATTGCCTCGGTATTATAAATTGGTGATTGCAGACTACTCATTGTACCTGCATCTTGCTGAATATGGTTATCATTGGGGTGATTTTTGGATGATTTACATTTTTGTTTACCTTTATGAGTATCTACCACTTCTGATGATTCGTTAGTTACGTAATGATCAGATTGATCTGGATTTTTCTTAGACCTTTTAAGTGAACAATTTCTTTGTTTTTTGTATAATATGTAATCTTCAAATTCATCGAAATATTGGGCTTTTAAATTTAAACGTGGCCTTTGTGTTCGAGGAGACGGCGGAACTTCTTTATAATATCCATAAGGTGTCATGGATTCAGCTGTAAACTTTCTTCTTGACTTAGGACTCGATTTTTCTTTTACAGGTACAATATCGTATTGTGTAGAATCATTGTAAATATCTGTATGTTTTCGATTATGCCTATGACGTGTGTTTCGTTTGGAACTATAAAGGCGGGTGTCGCATATGCTATGCATATCGTTGAGTTCATGTTCGTTCTCATATCTAGATTTTTTATGGCCATCAATACAGCAAGAACATAATTCTGAACCTTCCTGAATGTTTTCGCGGAGCGAAAATTCCTGGTCCCGACAAACAGGTGCTGAAAACTGACTTATCTCTGATTCTCGGTGGCCAAACATTTTCATAGGTCTGTACTGTCGTTTAATAATATCTGCAATGAATTCCTGGTCTAAGTCTCTAGTTGCATTTCTCTTCGGTTTGTTTCTGTGTCGCCCTTCATGATGGTCATAATATGCCCTGTCAGGATTATTGCGTCTAATCGAATCTTTGTGTTTCCTGACCTTTGTTTCTACGGGAACAGGTTGGACGTATTCTTCGACATAGTCTTCCTCGTAACAACGTTCAGCATCCCGGGAGTTCTTACGTTGACCAGACCGAGGGTCAATGAGGGAATGATAGCTCGTAGAATAGGACGACACAAAATTTTCATATACCGAACGTGTCTTGCGTTTCCGTAGGTTGGGATTGCTGTCATCCTTTGTGTTTAATCTGTTGTCTAGTTTGCTCTTTTTTTTCTTTATTTTTGGTTCTCTATAATAACCTTGAGCTGCCATGTCATCGGCAACTTTTACGTCTTTGCCTTTGGAGTCATGATAAACTTTGCCAAAAGAGTCGCTGTCATCAGACTTTCTGTAATGGCTTTCGGATGTTTTATACAATAGTTTAGTTTCAGCCCCGTGACCGTGTTTGGTGGATGATATTTCAGTTTGTTCTTTCAACGAAGAGAGTTCATGTCGGTCGGCGGCGGACACCAGTGTCTCCGAGTCTTTCCTGGAGCTGCTCTCGAGGCAGACTAAATCGCGGCAATGCTTGTTCACTTCGCTGAGCTGCTGCTCTATGCCCACTATCTTGTGCTTTAAATCTGAGACATTTATCGCTATACTGGAATTTATTTTGATGTCAGGCTGTGACGAACTACCTGCAATTGGAAAATTTTCATGTCATCTGTCAATAAAACTATGAGAAGAAAAAAACAAACGATTGTTTTTTATTGATAGATATGATCAGAAGTAACAAATACGCAAAGTGGGTGTATTACCTAAAGCCCGTCGCAAGAAATCCTTTATGGCCCGGTACCGTCGCTTGGTGCGGGGCGAGATGCGGCGGCGCGGGGTGCGGAGGGTCATTACCAGTCCTCAGCCCAGCGACGCCTGCGCATGCATTGGAAGTTTAATGCTGCTTTTACACTATGCGGAAATTAGCCGAGTCAAGTCAAAAAAACAGAGGAGTGGGGATGAAATTCATTCATTATTCATCCCCACTCCACTGTATTTTTGACTTGACTTGGCTAATTTCCGCGCAGTGTAAACGCAGCATAAGCACTGACAAGTATACTATGATTGCGTCACACACTTAAAGCCAAAGGACGTCGTTATGCTGTTGAATGAGTTTTGATGTTTGATTGATGAAAATTGGAGGTTTGAATCAATCAGATTCAGATCATTAATGCAGAGTGATTCTGTGCTTCAGTAGGCATGAAACATAATTTTCAGAAAATACCTACTGTTTCATAGATTTATTAATGAGATGAGAAGTCGACGACAGAAGTAAATACTCTTACTTCTACGATTATGTAGGCCCTACTTTTATCGATACTACATATGCAAGGTAAAAAATACTTATGCAGTTAGGATCATCTGAGATTTACCTTTATTCTGTACCGAAAGTTTACCCGTAATGTAAATGTGATCCATCGTACGAAAACATTTCCATATTTTTACTTCCGTCTGAAAAATTACCAAGACAGTTGCGCTTAAAGTTAATTTTATTTTAATTAAAATAGTAAAATATAACAAACGTTTGACTTTTGAATTTCATTTGACTTTTGTCGCTTTTTTTATTTTACGTAAAATTTTAGTTTTCATTGCCCGCCAGTATTTTTATTTATTACAACTTTTTAAGTGATAACCATTTTATATTTTAATATACCTAGTATTTTCAATAAATGATAATTTTATAACAAAACGTAGTAAGACGGACGATTTCATTAACTAGAATTACAAATCAAATTTGTATTACAACCTCGTTAATATTTTTCAAACACCACTGTATTAATTAATAATTATGCCAAAAAAACCAATCTATTGACAGTCAGTGACAGAGAAAAAGAAAATTGAGAAAACAGTTTTGGTAACATGAGACATGAGAAGCATATGAGAAGAATTAAATTTTAAATAATACGTTACTTGTATGTAAACTACAAGTGACGTATTAGAAAATGTTTTCAAAATTAGTACGGGCATCTGTGAAGCAGTTATGGCGCGTCCCACCCAGGCCGGTCGCCCAGGCGATCGCGCCGGTGCGGCAATACTCCGACATTATGCCTCCCACTCAGTACGATATCCCCATCCCAAAGAAGCTGCAGATCGGCCACGTCCTGAAGGAGTACTGGGAGACCATCCCTCTGTTCTTAACCCTTAATTTGGCAGACTCATTATTTATCAAAAAATAAAAATACATCGTCGGATTTATGTTCTTAGGGTTATTTATAGGTCAGAAAAAAATATATAAAAAATCGGAACTTCACCAAATAGAAAAAAAACAATGTTCATCCCGATGAACACTGCCAAATATATGAAGAATTTTAACTGTTCATTGGGGTGAACATTGCCAATTTAGGGTAGCGGCATTAAATCAAAATAATTATTCATATAAAAAGTAAAATTTATATTATTAAACGCTTTTTGGTGCACAAAATAGTAAGAAATTAACTATTACCATACAATTTTGTTTGATCGTTGAGGTAAAACAATGTTTAATGTTTTTAAAGAAAAAATCATAATTTTTTGTTCATGTAACTTAATAGTGGACAAGTCGCACTAAATAATAAAAAAACAGATCCCACATTTATAAAATATATTCTTCAGGGTTTAAATAAAAAAGTAAAAATGATTTTAATCAAAAATATTATTTGGAACTACAAACTTTGAATCTACAAACAACCGCTAAATTAAAATATGTAATTATTTTGCATGAAAATTTAGAAAACAATTATGTCCACTTTTACCAGTAACAAAACATTATTCTGATATTACATTTCATGCAATATACAGTATTAAGCTGCCAACATCCCAAACAAAATAAAAAAATCCTCTAAATAAAGAAATTAGTCCACTGAAATAAAATTAAGCAAAAATAAACGGTTCATAGCCTATTTGACAATGTTCACTGGGATGAACAATCAAAGATTATTAGTAATTTGGCAATGTTCACTGGGATGAACACTCGACTTTGACCTGGTATAACATGGCTTATTTATTAAATGAGCATTGTAAATCAATCAAGTTATTAAGCATGAACACTATGCAATACGTTAAAACCACTGTCATTACTCAATTATAATAAAAAACATGTAAAGCTTGAATAAACACCTTGACACTAAAGCCTGGTCTTCGCTATGGCCGGCATTTTGGCTAAAATTAACACTTTCAGACTGTGACTAGCACATAAAAATATTTTTCTACCAAAACTTAAGTATATTTTCTAGTGAAAAAAAAAACTTACCAAAAATTAAGACGTATGCACTCGGCATATTATTTTTTTCAATTGAATGTTCATCCCAGTGAACAAAATCAAATGAAGGGTTAACCACCTTCACCTCGATCGCGCTCGTGGTGGTAGCGATCATTTACGCCGCCAGGAATAAGGTGACTTCAGACTTGTTTAATATGTTTTTGTACACATTACCTAGCTCAATCTAAGCATATCTTTTTACCTTGAACTTTACGGGATTCTACACTGGTGCGTTCTGTGGTCTGCGGTGGGGCAAAGTGAGCGCAGCCCGCATCATGTATGAACAACTTATGAACAGCAGACCGTAGAATGCATCCAGTGCAGCAGTGTGGCAAATCCTTTAGTCCTGTTTTTTTGGTTAGGTAATAAAGATTATAGCTTCTCTTAACCTCTCCTATGCTTTGTCAAATATCTGTGCAACCTCTGTCAACTGCTTTGTCTCAGATCTAAGACAAGATTACTTTGGTCATTTTGAAACATCATTTGAAAACCGTAGCAGTTGGGGGTGCAGTTTTGCGCGGCTCAATAGCACGCCAAAGGTACAGAATAGTAACTATAATTAATATTTTTATTGATCTTGCAGGTGGACATAGTGTTCAGCACGCACAACCGCGAGAACATATCCCGTACCATGGACCTGCGGAACCCGTCCGTGCACAAGGTGATAACCATCAACCAGCGCTACGAGCCCTGGCCAGAGATGCAGGACGTGCTGGACAAGATGAAGATGGCGGAGAAACGCGCGCTTGTCCGCGCTCAGTCGTGCAATCACCCTTAGGAGAAACGCGCGCTCGTCCGCGCTCTGTCGTGCGGCCACCCGTAGGTGACGTCACTTCTGCAGCGCCGCACTTGGAGTGAAGACTAGTGATGACCATTTGGAAATCAGAAGAAGAATGGCAAAACCGCAGATGCTTCTTTATCAATATGAGAAGATCAGTGAATTCCAGCTGTTCCTAAGACCAGCATCACACTAGACTTCAAGAGCCAAGTGCCACAATAACGGACTTGAGAACTTCTGCTTCCTTTTGCCTGTACAAGTGAAATGCCCTATTGTAACGTTTATGTAACGTACCCCTTGATAAATTATTGTGAAGCTTTTTAATAAATTAATATTTTTTGCTTATTTATTTTTTTAATTACCGCGAAGCGAAACCGCAATAACTCCGTAGTGCCTGCTTCCTTCGTGTGCTAGCTCTTGGTGTGTGATCCCAGGATTACGTCGACCATGGATAGTTCGCTCTTTAATTTCTTAGATCTAATTTTTTCCTCGATCCAGCTATTCAAGTACATAGCAACAAAGCAATCAAACCAAAAAATCGGAAGATAGGTGTTTATTTGAAAAAATCGTCAATACAGCTACTTCACTTACAAGCACAAGTAGAACGAGACAACACAATCATTTTGGTTCACATTTTATGACTTACAAGTCATGGCAATTACCACGTTGCACTGTCCCAGATCATCACTTGGAGTAGTAACTTACACACGTGTTTTCATAAACCTCATTCCGAATTAATTTGAGATCTTCACAGCTGGCGACTGCAAAGATCTGTTGGTTTGAGTATTTTTGTTCCGTTGTGTTATGCGAAGCTGCAAGACTGCGCGCGCGCCAGCACTCGCCTCTCAGCCACGCGCATCTTGTCGAGGAGGTCGGCCATCTCCGGCCACGGCTCGTAGCGCTGGTTGATGAGCACTATCTTGTGGATGGACGGGTTGCGCAGGTCCATCGTGCGCGAGATGTTGTCGCGGTTGTGCGTGCTGAACACTACGTCCACCTGGAAAACAATAAAACACATTTTAAACTTTCGCGTTCCATTTCAACTAAAATAGTAAGTCACGGGTCTTAACACGACGTTTATTAATGAGTTAAAGTTCCAAAATACTGGACTGTCCTGTCGATGACATTGACAGTGGGGCGCCACCGTCAATACCGGATCGCTGGTTCAGATTTTTGCCATGTTGGAAACCATATAGTTGAACGATGGTAGCGCCCCCCTGTCATTGAGTTTGGTGGGACAGTTCAGCGTGGGTCATCTATACATTATGTACTCACGGCTTGACGTTTCGGCTGCGATGCTGCAGCCGTGGTCACAAGCAGACTGGCGGTTCGCAGCGTCGTCCGTTCGGGCGGGCTTGAAGACTCGCGAAAGTCAAGCCGTGAGTACATAATGTAACTCATTAATATACGTCGCGTTAAGACCCGTGACTTACTATTTTAATACTATACATTAACACGAGTAGATTTCCAGTTCTACAGCTATGGAGCAACGCCCGTTCACAGACATTATTATGACGATTGAACCAGCCATCTCTTCGCTCAACCATATTGTAAGGAATGTGACGACCCGCCTTACACCATAACCTCAGAGATCACGGACAAGCTGCAAAATTCAAATATTTGCTTATCAGGTGGTATCGCTATAATCACGTAAAAGACAAACGCGTTAGCAATGTTTTGTTTTCGTTTAATCTAATGTGATAAAATTAATGAAAGATTTCTTTTGACTCTTTCGTTTTTATAATTATCAGACCCACTGGTGTGGCGTGTAAATAGCCACACCAGGAATAAATTGCGGAGAAGAAAGATGATGCGGGGGTTGGTTGGTGACTCCAAACAACTCAAAAATACAGCTGCATAAAACGGAAACCACCAACCTGCGGATCAGGAGACGGAGACCAGGCTTCGAGGGTCGACCCGTCGATATTTCTTGCGGTTTACTTGCGGTTTTATTATTTCAATATATTCAGCGGACTTTTCACATTCGTGCAAAGACAACGAGTCTTTTTTTTAACTCCTGCGAAGGTGCTGTCCCCGAATCCGATAAACAGATTGGCGGGAAACCATCTCATGCAGCTCGATAATTTTGAGAGTTGGAGTCACCGAAGAAAAGGAAGATAAGAAATTCGGACATAGGCCCAACCACCCACGTTTCTTTAATATTAGATGATGACTTGCTCATGACAGCAATATCATCCACTATCACTTACAGAAAATACATAAATGCACTACCAACCTTGTGCCAGCAAGCCCAAATAATAGAGCCGAACAACAGGCTCATGGCGGCGCAAGTGGTGACGAACAGCGGGATAATCTCCCAGTGGACCTTCAGCGCGTAGCCCAGCTTCAGCCTGTTCGGGATGGGCACGTCGTACTGGTTGGGAGGCACCAGCTCCGAATACCTCCTTTTCCCCCTCATATTTAGCACCGCCAATTTCTTCCACTCCCCCAATTTCATAGTCGCTCGCAGCATTCTTGAAAGCATTTCGTAAATTTCTTAAAATTTTAGTAGGTAGGTTGAATCAAAATTTTACAATTCAAAACTTTTGCGATTATGTAATGACTGACGACTTTGACGTTCTTCACTTAAAACTTGATGACTTAAAAAATTTAGTCTATGTTTTAGAAGAAGTTTGCATGTATGTAGTTTATTATGGTTTTGTAAGGATGCCGCCTACGCCTAAGCCTTCGCCCTGAATTTTATAACTCCAAAATTAAAAAAAGTAGAGCCTAATTCAAACTCTACCTATAATGAAGAATGTTCACTAATTTTGTTTTTTAGCTTTCTGTATTCTCTGTTAAAAATAAAAAATACACGTGAAAGAATTATTTCGATACGTTAATTAGTTTCCAAGATATTGAATTTTAAAAGTGCGGGCGGCGGCCGGCCCGCCATTTTATGTAGTGTCCGACCGAATATTGATTTTCAGCCGAAAACGGAAACGAAAACGAAGCTTCGGCTGCAGTCTCATTTTCGGCCGAAAACGAAAACGAAAACGAAAATGACCTTCAACTCTCAAATTTCAATCTAAAATTATGTACAAACTTTGAAAACCGTTAATGTTTTGACCAAAAACATAATGACGTTTGACAGTTGATTTTGATAAGGATTGATTAAAGAAAACCGGCCTTAAAACACAAAAAAAAAATTATGAATTCTTAGTAGAATATTATTTTCGGTGTATAATGAAATATTGGGAAGTAAAGAAGAAATAAAGGATGTCCAGTGGGAATTTTTCAAAAATGAATACAAATAAATTAATGATTTTTTATTATTTATTACTTATGCAAACTGGAGTTTAACAATGCGGATTTAATTTTTTATAGGCAATGTCTTTTAAATGATGACCCTTACATTCGCAACTATGCGAGAGCAAATCGCGCTAATAATTTTCCTGCAACTTCAAGGCGGATATTTTCTTACAGAACCTGAATAAATCCCTTAAACTGCGGATGTCTGGCTACCCAGTCGACGGTTTATTTAAGGATTGTTTGCTGTAAACTTTTGACTTGAGATATCCCCACAAGAAAAAGTCGCATGGTGTGAGATCTGGTGACCGAGGCAGCTAGGGTATGTCCCTGTACTTGCTGATCATTTATTTGAAAAAAAAAAAAAAAAGTCCTCAGTGTCTCCATCGAGATACTCTCCGTGTGTGGTGAGACACCTTCTTGCTGAAATAGAGTTACGTAGTTGACCGGGATGCAGTTGCAGTTGTGGTATCAGACATTCATCGATCATTCGACAATACATTTCAAATACTTCTTATTGTTCAACTGCGAACGCTCTGTAGGCTCCCGACCAGACTCATGGCGTATTTCAAATCCGCATTAGACTCTATTTTGAAACAATTAAACTTTGGTTTTATTTGTATTCAATTTTGAACTTGGAAAATTCTCGCTGGACACTGTTCATAACGTAACCTCACTTCACAACTTCCAAAGAGTGTGACAATACCGCGTCCGTTCAAGTCTGATTGGAACCATGAGTGCACCAGATTCACTCCCGAAGATATCGGAACGATAAACGTCACCATCTTATTCACGTATTTCTGATATTCGGTTTGGCCGAAGCTTCGGCTGGTTTTTGGCCGAAAACGAAAATATGGCCGAATGTCCATTTTTGGGCCGAAAATGGCCGAAAACGAAAACGAAAACGAATATTCGGTCGGTCACTAATTTTATGCGCGTGACGTCATATTACAACGACTGGCTCATATTTGTATGGGTGGAATCTTGCAAACTGAATTAAGACCCACTTCCAGGCAACCGATTAAGCTGAAATTTCGCAAACACATGTGATTTGGATGACCATGCAGTATTATGATGACATGGAGCTGATCTGATGATGGAGCTGGAAGGTGGCCATAGGAACTCTATAATAAAACGACTTGAATGCATCGAGTTTGGGCTCGTTCGTTTTGTATTGATGAGTATTTTAATTCTTTATAGTAATCGGGGTCTAATGATGGAGCTGGAAGATAATTCGCAATAAAACGACACAATCGCATCAAGTTTGGGTTTGGTTCAATTTTAATTTCTGTGATGGGTCTGGGTGTTAATATGTATAATAAGTTTGTATTTCTCGGGAGCTTGAGCGATTGGAAAAACATTTTATGATCAGTTACTCTTAGTAGCGATTATTTAGAGCTTGGATAATAAATTATAGTTGTTGCAATTCACGAAACTTTGCATGTGGTTAATTACATTAATCAGTACACGCATCAATTTTGTTCAGTCTTTTTGTTTATTAATAAATAAAAATATCATACTAAAATTGCATACATATTTTTTTGTATTGGTCTGGGTGTTTTCTTTCCATAATTTATGTATAACGTATGTACGGGGCTCTGTATTGAAAATCACTATGAGCATCACACGCGGTTACCTGCCGCAGGCACCCGCTCTGAGCACTCATGGAAGTTTATGCAGAGGTCGCTAGAGTTTGACTTTGAGCTTTGTTTATAGTCATTACGAAGCAGATTTTGATGGGAAACTGCACTGTCTTGAATTCGAAAGGGTAATTTGACGGTGTTAGGGGAATTCTAGGAATAAATGCAGAGCCTCCTCATTGAAATTGAGACATTTCAATTTGAGATTTCACTTGACATTGATTGCAATCTGACATGGAGTTTTCAAACACTTGTAAAAATAAAAAGTAAATAAATCAAAAGCAGTAAGACTCCCAAAATAACTTTCTACCCCTTTTACACGTTTGTCATAAATTATAATATTAAGGAATTGTTAAGCAAAATTTCAAGTAGATTGAACCAAATAATCACTGTCCCATACAAACTTTGCCCCCTTATTTCACCCCCTTCATTTCTTGACCCCATTTCGGAAAATCGGATGCCTACGTCATACAAAGAACACACCTTCCAACTTTCAGGTCTCTACGATATCCGTCAGTCATTTAGGACTAAGCATTTTTATTAGTTGTCCAACACTCTATCGTTCCAGGTATGTCATTGACAGGATGGCGCTACTATCTTAATGGGTTATTTATTAGTCCCAACTTTATACCACTTGACATTTCAGAATCGTTTGACTTTAGATACCTAAGCCGAAGGGGTCGATTCGCACCCGTTCGATTGTGAAAACCAAACTAATATATTTACTGTAAGTAAATGCTAAATAGTAAATATTAGTTTGGATTGTGAATATCCTATCCTACTATAATATTATAAAGGCGAAAGTTCGGATGTCTGGATGTTTGTTACTCTTTTACGCAAAAACTACTGTACGGATTTTGTTGAAACTTTATAGTATTATTGTTTATAACCCAGATTAACATATAGGCTAACTTATGACGATATGTGAGAAATAAATTTCAATAAATAAATAAGACGTGTCTAAAAAGCGAACTCTACCTATCGTCATTGGTTAAAATCTACAGCGCTGGACAAACTACTGTATGACGTTCGTAAATATTCATTCGGGGGAAGCCGTGAAACGCCATCTATCAACATGATATCTAACGGGGGTAAAACGAGGTCCACGCGAACGAAGTCGCGGGCGACCGCTAGTTTATAATAGGTAGCTTTCCCTCCGCAACCTATTCCATGTATGTGTCTTTTATTGGTATTCCATGTATGTGTCTTTTATTTAACTGATTTCTGTTAGACATTTCATGTAAAATTTGTCCAGTTATAACTCCATTTACATCTGCATCTGTAAACAAGGGTTCATGTTCTCCAGCCCAGATGCCGAGTAAACAGAATCGTCTTTCAGTGACGTGCAGCTGCCTCTATATTTGACTATCTGACCTAATTTTTTATTATTTATTTGTATCAGTGTGCTCTTCTAATAAGTGTAAGACGATTGTATGTAGGTACTATTAATATGTAATTTTAACTCATTGGTTTTGTCTCATATTTAAGGAATTTACTATGTATCATGAGTAGAGTCTTCGTTTAAAAGGATGCGAACGAGTTAAATTTCAATAGGTAGACAAAATTGATAATTCTTAATTATCAAATATTTTAGCTTTCTCCAGTAACACTGATATTATTATACTGTGACTCATCAAAGTCATCATTGTCAAAAATATTGCCAAAAAACTGACACGCGTCCGTCCTCCGTAAGCGCCACCGCGCGACTGATTGAGATTGTCCAAGCCGTCATGGACGATTTTTTCCACATTTTTTAACATAGTAACTAAATAAGACGCAATATAAAAATTCCATCCGTTAAAAGCCCTCAAGTTATTTCTGAACTTTAGTTTAGTAAAAGATTTAGAATCTCAAATCGCTTATTTTAAAAATAAAACCATAATTAGAAAACGAATAGAGGTAACTTTGGGAATTTATTCTATCGAGTCAACTTCATCAAATCGTGTTTCCATCCGTTAATAGCCCTAGAAAATATCCTCAACTATGCCCAATAAAAATCTTAGCCTTTAATTTTACTGTTTAGTACCTCAAAAATGAAAAATGAAAACCTCATTTTCGCCATTTTCTCTGCTACCCGGCCTTAATCAATTCAAAGATTTATTTATTTCCAAAGATGGTACTTAAGTGGTCTTATAAATTGGCAAAATTATTTCCATGAGTAGGTACTTACACCAAGTTCCCTTTTCTCGATATTGAATATCGCTTAGCTGAAAGTAAATAATATCGCCAAAAAACTTTGCAAGATCGTATTACCTAGTTAAATATAGACTTGTCCTCATGCAAAAGGGCATTGCATTGAGTTCTAAGTATAGACTTGAAGGTTGTCTGGCGGAGATAGGTTTTAACGACCTTTAAGTAAACATAATCTTGTCTGAAAACGGTTGGAAGATATCATTCTTTAGTAGAAAGCTCATCGAATTGAAGTGTTGCAGCTTATGCAAAAAAGGATTTAGAATTCGAACGTATATGTAAATACTGGTAAACACCTACTTAAATGTATGACTAAGTCCATGGTTCATTTATTTTACTAGCTATGCCCGCGACTTCGCACGCGTGATGATCGTTTGAATAATATTTCCCGGTTTTGTGCTATCCAATCCCAACTAATATTATAAATGCGAAAGTAACTCTGTCTGTCTGTCTGTCTGTCTGTCTGTCTGTCTGTCTGTTACGCTTTCCCGCTTAAACCTCGCAACCGATTTTGATGAAATTTGGCATAGAGATAGTTTGAGTCCCGGGAAAGAACATAGGATAGTTTTTATCCCGGTTTTTGAAACAGGGACGCGCGCGATAAAGTTTTTCTGTGACAGACAAAATTCCACGCGGGCGAAGCCGCGGGCGGAAAGCTAGTACAAACATATTTCTTCAAATCGGACCACTAGTTCTCGAGATTAGTGCGTTCAAGCAAACAAACGAAACTCTACAGCTTTATAATATTAGTATAGATATTTTAATATTGCCTTGAGTGAGATAATTACTTCAACTTGTAGGTAACTATCTGTTCGCCGTTTGACGAAATTTTTTTTTAATGTTTAAATTTTGTCATATAGACAGGAATTAATCCTGTAGAGACAAGAATTTATACATTTTTATAAAAGCTGTTGATTCCTGTATATTTCGTTGGATTTTTTTTTTTGTTTTATTTTATAGTTAAATCAGTGCGTTTCTCTCACTGTTTATAAATTAATCACAAGTAATGTTATCGCTTTAGAATTGAAACTGAGTCTAAATATTATAATTGTGGAAAGCAAATTAAAATAAAAAATCCAAATAAAACACCCGAGTTCGTTTCCAATATTTTATTTTTAAATTAGTGGCAGTGAAGATGTGTCGGTCGCTCCCACGGAAGCGGTGACCGCGACTCGCGCGCCACAGTGCACCAACTCAACGTAACTTGTCTCTGGACGCCTCACTTGACCATGTCAAATGTGGCACAAAAACACACATTTTACACTCATCAGAAACCAATATTAATTTAGTGTTATTCCCAAAATCAAACCGAAATGTTTGATCAAAAATATGTATTAAATAAACTAGTTTAGCCTGCGTCCAGAGACATCATAAACTGATCAATATTAATACAAAACGATGTGCCGATTCATATTTCGTATAATAATTTATGAAGTAGGAATTCACGATGGTTTAGCACCGAACGCTTTATTGGCACACGATTACAAAATACATAATGTATTTCAAAAACAAACAATTATTCATATATTGTTATTAAATCCTCAATCTACCTACTTAAATAATCGTAAAAATTTACGAACTCAAGCTAGTTCCTTTATTATCTAATTATGAATAGAATTAAAATAATTGCGTAGTTAAATCATTACTTTATAGTAAAAAAATAACAGATGACCGATTTATAGAGTGTACTTTTAACCCATAGTCAACGTGTTTTAAAGCTGTAAAACTTTTGTTTATGAAATACATTACAAATGATACAAATACATACAAAACCGTTTGGCACGTAATATTAAAATGAAAACTGCGTCCTAAGTGCTATACACTGTATTGGTTATGATATTAACTAACATTCATAATTTACGTATTTGTTGATCGAGGGATGTCTGACGTTACTGTTTAAAAGGATTCGTCCAAAAACGAGATTCCAAAACGCGTGTCCCGTCGAAAAACTGCATCTTTACATCGTATTAGTTATCTAAACGTTATGTAGGTATGTATATTCAAATTACGTACCTACTCGGTACCATAACCCGTATCATATTGTCAAGGCAAAGTCGAGCAGTCGTTTCGTTACTTCAGCGCAAGTTCCTGATTCCTATCAATCTTTCAGTAGATTTGTAAATATTAAATTACCTATTTCATTAAATGCTCATACTGTTTTGAGTATACCGAGTCTTTTTTTTTACTATGGAACAATCGACGCTGATTTTAGTGAGCACTTTTAGATACTTTATTGCAGATTGCAGATATTTAAAGGAATTAAAAAATTAACGGAATCAGAACTCAGGCTGTCAACCTGCCGGTACAATCAGCAAAACGAACCACACAAAATGTTCGCATCGACTTACTTAACTGTCTGCACTGTACCAGTAGGACTGTTGAGGAAGTGTATGCGTCGTCTGAACTTGCTGACTGCGCAACAATATTATACTGTGTATACTGCGATTGAACAAATAAGTTAGCGATTGATATTGTACATAGCTAATAATATACTCTTCTTAATTTACGAGTATTGTTTGTGAAAGTTTTAGCAGAGTTTTCCGCTTTATTATTGCTATAATATTAAATTGAAATTTGAAATTACATTCCAATGAAAAAAGTCAGTAAAAACATAAATCTTTTCAGATATCGCACTGAAAAGTATCAAAGCTTGCACAGTATCAATCGCGTGAGTGTATTCAGTCAGTCGCCCGACACAATGCGGAAATAGCCGCGCGGCCACAAATCATTACTCGTACAATACCTCATTATCCTATACACATAAAAATATTAAAACGGAACGTTTTAACTAGATATAATATAATGTGCGTAACGAGTCGTAACATCATAGACTCACCTTTACCTGTACAAACGAATCGCGCTCAAATCGAAGGTAACACAACTACACGCTGCGCTGGCTGCGCACAGTGACTTCATCTCAGTACAACGCGACGGAACGTTACACTAACTTCAGTTATTATTAATATTTAGAATCTTCATTCTCGCCAGAAACATCGATATCAATTGAGCACCGAGAAAGTTGTAGAAACTTTAACACACATTATGCTGAAGTCACTTATGCGTTACGAAAACGAGAACAATTATAATCCTAATAAAATTCATTCTGCAGCCGTGTGTGTGCTAACGAACGACACACGGCCCGGGTCTACGAGGAGGGTGAAGGTCGCGAATCGTGGCAGTACAGTAAGCCACTTCGATCGAATAGTCCATTATTGTAACGCAACATTACAGCTAATTCCAATAGCGAGAATATTTAAAAACCAATTAATTTTATGACAAGTCACAATATCAAACCTTAAAAATAAATTTTATATAATTATGATGAATCAAAATATCAAAATGATCACCGGTCCATGAAAATGTACTTATAGAGTTCCATGCTGACTTTTTGTACTTATTAATAAATGTACCATACTATTTCACTTTACTTAGGTTAGCGTTAATCGATCCGATGAAATTAAATATGAGGTAGTATAGTTGAAAAGTTATTTTCATAGACCGGTTTGTATAAAGAACAGATAGATAACACACAAAAGACACTCAACACCAAAAGACTGCATGACACAATCGCTCACGACGCTGTGAACACGTCACCGAATAAACAAATGAACTGTACCTTACCACGAGTGCAGGTAATCACGTATTCAATAATAATAGTAATTACACCTTAAATAACTTTACAATTTATGAAACCCCCGCGGAGCTGTAAAACTTATTAAACTTCATTTATATCATACATTAGTGTGAATCGATCACGTATCTGTACTATACAAAAATTAAAAACATTATACAATAATACTACAATACCATAGAGCTAATAAATACAAGAATCAACTTACAACTACCAATACCCCAATTTTGGCACGATGACGTGATGCGGTGACGGTATATTCGTATTTTAGTTACAACCTCTTTTATAACATTCAATTTATTTATTAATATAATTTATTATATTTTATCTATTATATACGAGTGCTCTCTCTGAATCATCGTCCTATGTTTTGGAACTAAACGCCTCCTGAAGGCGGGGTCGCGGCTCGCACGGGGCCGGCCACCGCACTGCTCAGTGCCTACTCCTCAAATCCCAACTCCTCCCAAATTATTTGCTGCCAATACTACTTCATATAACTTCCCGCCATAAATATATAATATTAGTATATTTTATTCACCTGAACATGTGAGCATATTACCTGCATCATTCAGTAAATTATCTGTTTGTGCTTATGCTGATACCACATATAAGTATAAGACGTACTACGTTTGTATATTTATTTATTGTTTTTCTTGGAGATGGACAATATAATTGCGATGTTATCAAATTTAGTTCTGAGCGGCAACAATATAAAATGCCACAGTTGCAGAAGTTATATGTCAGTAACTTATATCCCAAAACATTAGGCCAACACGAATGTGAATAAATAATGTAGCCGCAGTGCGAAAAAATAGGTAGCGGAACGGAACGGACCGGCAGGAACCGGAACTTAGACAGTTGCTGAAATGTTATATTATTGTAAATCGTCGCTAACACTTGTATAATTTATTATAACTAAGAACATTGACGATTCTCGATGATAAACATTTGTGCTGTTGTTATGTCCAGTGACATCGGGTATAATACACATCGTACGCTAGAGTGAGTGGCCGGCGCGGACGAGGCCCGCCCGGGCACATAAGTAATCACCTTAGAAATCGATAGGAAGTCAGTTTTACTTACAATAATTCCGCTATTTATCAACTAGGGATCGGCGGCGCGCCTCGCGACGCTAACGACGGCGCGAGACGAGTCCGCGACAAATTTCATAAAAGTCTCTAAACATTCACTGCGACATTCAATCTTCCTGAGCTCGCTGACGTTACTTCCTATCCAAGCCGCGACGCGCCTCAACAGAAACCGAAACTAAATCGGGGCGTTCCGGTGCACGGTGTGGATGTAAACTATTTCTCAAAAAACTGGTGGATTTTGCCGTGATTGGGGCTAGATATATTTTCAGCCCAGGCGCGTCGACGATACCAACTCTTCGTATGCTCGTTCTCCAATCTGGCTCGGCGAGCCGACCTCCTCTCGTCCATGTCTCGAGGCCTGGTTAGGCGGGACATCCGACGTGACCTGCAGGGGGAGGGCGGCGGCGGGGGCGGGTGTGCGGCGCGGGCGCAGTGCCCGGGGCGGCGCCCTCAGCGCGCGGCGATGCGGCACAGCGCATGGCGCACGGCGGCGGCGGCGGCGGGCACGGCGGCGCCGCACAGGCCCGATCAGAGTCTGTCTTCCTCTTCCTCTTCTTCCCCTTCGTCGCCGGCCTCCTCGTTCTCCTCCCGGTAGCCTGGGTGTTCACTGATCGCATAATAATTCCCGTTGTATATCACGCCCAACTCCCGCAGCGCGTCGCCTCTGATCGTCGCCTTGATGGTCCAATTGTAGCAGTCGTCCGATTCCGATTCGCGGTCGAGCCGTTCCACGTCGAGGATCTTCGAGCTGAGCCGCTCCAAGATTATGCCGATGTCCTTGATGGTGAGATGCCTCTTTTGATCCACGCTGAGCTGGTCGATCAGTAGAAGAAACTTCTCGGAGGTGACCGCCTCGTCTTCGACGAGGGTGTTCTCGGTCTCGCTCTCGGAGGAGTCTCGGTCGCCGCGCCGGGCGGACTCGGCGTCGAGAAAGCGCACGTGGCCCTTCGGCCGGCCCTGCGGGGAGGCCCGCGGCTGCGCGTCCTGGATGGGCGAGGTGGCGACGCTCTTGTGCACGGCGATGCGGCGGCCCTCCTCGTGGAGCGCGCAGCAGTGGAAGTCGCACTCATCGGGAGGGGGCCGCGCGGGCGGCGCGGGCGCGGGTGAGGCGGAGCCGGCGCGGCACTCGGCCGTGTGCACGTGCACGGCGCCCGGCGGGTGCTCCAGCGAGCCGGAGGCGCGGGACAGGCGGCCGCGCGGCGCGGGCCCCGGCTCGTCGTGGTTGACGACCGTGATGTGCGGCGGCGGGGGCTGCGGCCGGTCCAGCGACGTCTGGATCACGAGCGAGGGCCGCCGGTCGGGCTTGGCTTGGCGCGAGGGAGAGCGCGCGGCCGGTGACGCCTGCGGCCGCTGGTCCCAGTGCAACACCACCGTGACTCGCCCCTTGTTGTCCATGATCTTCCATGAAGGTGTTTCATCGTGCAGCTCGAGCGCGTGGATCGTCTCGCATACTATTTTTGGGATAGCCGAGATTGCTGGAATGGAGAAAGGGGGCATTTGATTACGGAACTCACTACGAGATAGATAAGACTAAGTATCTATTTTTGCTATGTACATACCAGCCTTGATGACGTCGACGCCCGTGGGATACCATCGCTCTCCCTGCCGAAGCAATAACAGCACGGTGTTGGGGGGAAGGGTTCGCCAATAATCGCCGTCTTCAACCTGCGTCCCGTCGCTCTCAAGCACCAGCCGCACCGGCTCACTCGCCGCTACCGATAACTTCTCTTTACCTGACAAAAATATGAAGTTTATCAAAATCGACGAGTCCTGGTGACCAAATATTCACGGGAAAATGTAAGCGACAGTCGCTTACGAAGTGCTACGCTCCAATGCCGGGTTCGCTGGAGCTAGTGACCGGTAATCTAACGGTACACTGAAAGCAGGTCAGGCGGAGCATCTGCGCGCAACATTATTGACCTGCTGCTGGTCCACAGGCGAGGCCACACGTCAACTGAGCGGCGCGACGCTAATTTGGTTCTAATTAGACCTGAGTGGAGTGCTGAGTTGCCATTGTTAGGAGTTATTATCAGCATTATTAGGTTATGTATTCTAGTCGAAGTTTTAGTCGACGTGCTCCGTTTGTTTTAGGTTAACGAAGCGTCTACCATCTGGTACCTAATTAGTACCAAAATATACGTTTTGTAGACTGCAACGACCTAATTGCAACCATGAAATGTGTAGTAAATCAGCAAATAGGATAACTAAGTTACTGGTTGCGTGCTTGCGTGTATACTATACTGCACTCACCTCTATGTATTAACTCCTCGAAACTTGTGACCACCAACCCCTTCCTTACGTTCCTCGAACTGTCCCATATCTTGAAAGGCCTCTTTCCTCTAACCTCCTGGGAAAGACAACAATCATTTAATTTTCAATATCATTTAACAAGAACTTATATTCTACTTTTACAAAATGAATATTATGTAGAGTCTCGTAATTTATCGGTCTGACAATCAGTTATAAATGAAGATATGCAAATCTCTAATATATTTCTTGCTTGATATAATATTAAAGCGCATCATTTTGGTATGGACCTCAATAATAAAACTAGTCGCAAATCAAATACTTTTCAATTAATACGATTTCATATTCGAAAGTGCACTAAATAAAACTAAGTAATTAATTAGTCACTCACTAATATGGGAATGTCTTGCTACTCAGATCATAATGATCTGAGTCTTGCTACTTCGCTACGACATAAAAATGTGAGCATTTTCGCCACTTTTTGTGCATTGGGAAATAGTGTCTAAAGACCTGTCACCATAAATTAATGTAGTGGCATAGCTCTAGATTAAATTATCTAAATAAGTAAATAGCATTTCTTTATGAGAACTTAACAATTAATCTTTTGTGCATTCTTCCAAAACAATTGGACATCAAGATGCAGTGGTGTCTAACTATGAATAGTTCGTTACATGTCAAGGTTGTCGAGCTCAAGTGGCGGACCACTAGTCGCAGAATAGCTCGTTAGGACTTCACACTTTGCACACTATAAGCGCACGCTGCTGGGTCATTTAGCAAAGCCTCCAGCTCCCAAGAGCCCCATCAACTCGAGTAGCTCTCACCGCACAAGTAAAGATATGTTACCAATGACTGAACTGTATATAGGGCACGTTTAAAAAACATAAGTCCAAGTGACATACCCCGATTTTTTTAATTTATAGCACATAATTCCAGGTTAAAAGCCAACTCATAAACAGAAACGTAATCCAATTACTCCGTCGTCAGTCCTTTCAAATCGCAACATATGTTTACTCTACAAATATCACCATTCAAACGAGCACGTGAGTCATCAACACTGTCATGCACTAGTAATCGTGAGTGTTAAGTTGTAATGGAGCGTTGCAACGCCCACAGGCCGGGCAGCGGCTCCGTTCGCAGTGCGTAGCGAGCGACGGCGGCCTGCACTGCCTGCGCCCTGCAGCGGTGCAACGCCCGACCCCTCCCCGCGGCCCCGCCCGCCCGCGCCCCGCACGCACTGTGCGTTGACCCACTGACATCGCCGCCCTACACGATCTTTAATCTAGACTTGTGAACTTCACAGAAAAGTAAAAACTTCGGGCTCCAACGCCCGGCCGACCGTTCGTTTTTCGTCGCAGATTATGTCAGTCATCCGTATAGACACATCCGTATAGAAACGAGGGTTGGATTTGTACATGTAGCCGCACATACCTCCTGTATTTCGACTATCATTGTGTAGTGATTGATGTGGCGGTCTGTGTGGTGTGTTCGCGTACGGTTGGATATAGGTGGTGCGGCGCGGTGCGCGCCGGCGGAGCGCCGCGGCCGCACTGGGCGCGAGGCGAGCGTGACCCGGTCGCGGCCCGCGCCCCCCGCCCCGCCCCTCACTGCAGCGCCGTAATCTCTTGATACTATGGTTGCCAGATGCCCGGGAAATCCGGGATTGTCCCGGAATTTTGCATCTTGTCCCGTGTCCAGTAATTCGACATTACTGTCCCGGATTTCCGAAAACCTAATAGTTTTGTGTCAAAATAAACTAATATACCTATGTAATAACAAATGACACGGCTGGCCTGCCTGTGAGTCCTATTATATACGTTAACGTACATTACTTATTTAATAAAAGTGTGTATTTGAAATAAATGGCATTTTTCTTTTAAAATACAAATTAAATCATTTGAGAAACCAAGATATTTTTACTAATGTCAAGTCCCAACACCGTTGTCCTAGTAGGATTGTCCCGGATTTGGTAAGTTTCCATCTGGCAACCCTACTTGATACCGTAAGATCTTCAAATTAGCGGTGATGCACTTTCGGTGCCTACAGTTTTACGCGGCGCTCCGGTGCGAATTAACAATGAAGGTTTTTGCGAACGAAAAATCCGCCAGATGGCAATACGTAGACGCGAGGTCCATATGCTGCATAATGAGGGCTATCGTTTTTATACTTAACAGTTGGCACCCCTGGTGATTGACAGGACCTTACTCTACAGTGGCGCCATCTTGATGAGTGCAAATACGATAGTCCTCCTACCACTTTAGCGCTCACCAGTTGGCGCCACTGTCTTCGCTACTAGCAAGTGACAGGACCTTACTCTACAGTGGCGCTAACTGGTGAGCGCTAAAACGATAGCCCTCATTGGTTATTTTTCACATGACATTGACAGTTATGTCAAAATCCACGAATCACGCAGCAGTCAGACACCACATCCACGTCCCGCCATCTAGCGGATCTTTCATTCGCGAAAACCCTCATTGCAACCCACTGGTGAAGCGGGGGAAATTCATTATGCGTTGTTTTTTTTTTAAAACTCAAAAGTTAATCATTGCAAAATCGTCATTATTTGTTTACATTAGTAAACTACTAAGTAAAACAACCAAGCCGTTTAGCTACGAACTACTACGACGCGTCGTAGCATGATGAAAATGAATGAAGATTTTGTTACATGTGTAATCACAGAATCGTCAATAAATCATCTCATTTTAATTATGAATACAATAAAAATAACTGTTTTCATAAATAACAGACAATAGCAGCTTACTATTGTAAACTTTTTGTACTGTGTGTGAATGAGAATATACCTTTGTGCTACGGCGCGCGTAGCTACGAAGTGTGTAGCTACGAGCCGTGGAGTGCTACGAGGCCGTAGCTCCGTAGCGCATAGTAACGCCTAGTGATTGTAGATCAATGATTTGCTACGAAGAATGTGGGTTTTGTTTTTAAGATTTTTGTCACTTCAGTGATCCATTCTCGAAGTGATTGCAAGCTATTGTAACATAGATGTAATATAGAAGTATAAAAAAACAAAAATTAACCTGCGGTAAGTAACTGCTTATTCTCGAAAATCATCTAGCATGCCGTAGACTTCGACAAAATAATTTCTAATAAAGCATTTTTTTTTCACATCGAGAATATTTTTGCGATTTTTAAGATTTTTGTCATTGTTTGAACTTACAATAGAAATATATAATTTTTATTTCTGGAAGTAATTTTTTTAAAGGCTTCGATAAACAACTGTATAAATATTAATTTGTGGTATTTATTGATTGCAAGTGGTGTAGTCAAAATATCATGTACGAGTAAAAGTAATTTCTCAATATAAATATAAACAGTTAAACCAATTTAATATTAATTACCTACTGGGAATTTCGGATCCTTTAAAGTGAATAAGGCGAAATTAATTCAGTAGTGTAAGTATGAAATATTAAATACATATAATGTATGTACTTATTTGTTTCACGAGCTTTTACTTCGAATATTTGATTTCTTAACGTGGTATTTTGTTTATTCATTAGGTACTGTATGTACGGCATAGTTACTTATGTACTTCCTGGACCGATTTTCCGAATAGTTTTTCTAGATAGCTTAAATTAATAAACCTCGCCGCGCCCCTGGTCTATTGTGGTCGTAACAAAAATATTTGTTAATGTTGTTGTCAGTTGTTGTATGTCAGCTAATCTACTCTTGTTAGATTGCTGGTGTTTTACAAATAACCCTGTATAAGTTTTTCAATTTGTGCTATTTCTCCGTCGTAGCAATAAAGGCGCTACATAATCGTCGCGCCTTTTTTATTTCGTACATACAATATTTTAATGTTATTTTAATTTTTGCTTTGAAAAACGTTCGTTGGTACCATGAGGCTTTAATTTATGTATATTTATAATTGAAAAGCGCTTTGTTTAAAATTCGAGTTGACTGATGTAGTATTACTACGAAACTGCTACGATGCTACGAAAAGCGTAGCATCGTGTTTTGTTATGTCGTGTCGTGTCTATTGGATTTCACAAATCTAAGGTCCGTAGACCGTATTAAGAGAGGACGCTCACAACTTGATTATAAGTCTTGCATAGATTCTGTCCTGTGATTGGTCTAAGTATTAAAATTCCCAATCAATGCCCTGTCTTTAATTAATGTACCTAATAAACACAACTCAACCACGACGAATGATTGTTTTACATAATTGAAACCCAAATCACCTAAATTAGGTAAAAGTGAGTGTTATCATATTATACACCCACTAGTTTTAGAGGGAGTGTTAGATACCGATCAAAAAATACATTTGTCACTATCGATGGCTCCTACGTATACTGGCGTAAGTGAAAAAAGTAAATTTTACAGGAGAGCCATTTTAGTGGCCAGAACCATATTTTTGGGTCATATCTTCTGACCTACTAAAACGAATTTAATGAAATTTCACATTTAGCCTTAACATGTAATGCTTTTGCTACTGCTGTTATCAATTTTTATATTTTTCTTATATATTTTGAGATTTTACGCATTGCCCTTTTACGTCGGCATATTTCTATAATTTCATGTATATTGTTCAACGTAAAGAGACTTAAATGACAACGTAAATATAATATTTTAAGCGATTACTCTCTTTATTTATGCATGTAATTATTTTAATTGTTATCATGTGCTATATCAATAATAAATCAGTTAGAAAAAGTCGTTTAATGTACCGTTTTACGTTTTAACGCAAATACGCCCATATACTGTGCTCGAGATTTAGTTAGGTCTTTTAACATAATGTGTCATATTTTAAAAAAATATAAATAACTTGAAAAAATCGAATTGCCTAAGGCGGGAATTGAACCCACGATGCCTTAGGCAGTTCGATTTTTTCAAGTTATTTATAATTTTCAAATTAGTTTGAGATGCGACTCTTAACGCTAAAAATTAAATAACTATATAATGTGTCACAATTTATAAATAAAACAATTTGCTAAATATTTTCATGGCTTTATTTAAGATTTGGATTATAAAAAATATATGTTTATGTAAGCAACTACTCGTATAGATTGACGAATCGTATGATTGGGCTTTATACGTGGCGTAGTTTTGCACATACGCCTATTTGCCTAAAATTTTATTTTGTATCTAATGGAAAAAAAATTTTTTTTTCTTACTGATGTTATAGATTAGAGCAAAGTGAAATCATTGCTTAAATAATTGGAAAAAGACGTAAGCGGCAGTTTCGCCCTTATACGTAGGAGCCATCGCTATAGACTTAGTATTAAAATTTTGACTGTCTTGATTTGATCCTAGAACCGTTACTCGACACGAAAGCTACCAAGCCATTGCATTGTCTGTCCAAACATACAGCTTTACGTTTCCGAATACGGGCTTGAGCTAGGAGCAACGAAACTTGGCACAAATAAGTAGCTGCGGGTCTTTGACAAGCAGCAGCCAACTTAAATTGCCCCGTTGAACATTTTAGAGACCGAGTTAGAGGTAGTTAAAAGAAAGAATTTACCTCATACCTACCTACTTATGTCCTCAAGTATCTTTATTTATATAGATAAACAGATTTATTTTGTCCTCAAGTAACATTTGAAATATGAGTGATTCAAATAAATCGTAAATTATCTCTATAAGTGATTGAAGCTCCACTTCGTTACCACCAATAATGACAATAGTTACAAAACATGTACTTAATTTATAGAAAATGTTTTCAAAATAAAGTATTTATAAAAGAAAGAAGTTATGCTATCTACTTATAATATAAGCTAAAGCGTCTATGTTGTGAGCGAAAAAGAACATAATCTTACCCCCGTTTCTTTTCCGAGGCGAGAACCCTTTATTTTTTACTCAAAAGTCCTTCTTAGAGTTATACTTTTCATTAGAGGCAGACGAATGAGGACTCGTATAAAGGGGCGTTTGTTTTTGCTGCAATATTGGACATGCCAGCGCCTGGAAATGGCCTCCGGAATGCTTGTGCGGCACGACATAAGTATGTTAGGTAGAACTGTTAAAATGTATATTTCAAGTGTTAAAGGTGCAGCACTTTTTCACTTTTAAATTTTATTGATATAATGTTGACTGCTTGCTTGATTGTGATTACAGTAATATATGTAACCGCCGAAATATGGGTGGAATAATTAGGTATTTGAAAAAAGTTACGATACTATCCCTTGGTGAAATCATCACAGCTTGTCTAGACTCATGTTCATATTTAATTTATCGTATGTTGCTATAGGAGAAATCATGAAAAATGATATCAACAATTAACTAAATTGTCTCTACTTTTTCGATGAAAATAGTAGCGTATAAATGTTACGTTAACATTTAGGTTTCCGAATCCGGTTTTTAACAGACTGGCAAAGTGTTTTCCGTGATTTTAAGCCGAATTTCAGGTGACTTTAGCATTTTCTCATAAAGTTCGTGATGCAAGTGCAATAACGGGCTGCCGGGAGGTTCCGCAGATAAAATGTGCGATAGTATCCCACCGACGTCTCAGTGATGGGACAAAGTCACGCTGTGTCGATAAATCATCTAAATGGTGGCATTTTTGTCGGTGGATTTACGTAAAAGATTTACGCATATAGTCTTGTATGAAAGTGTACGCAATCTCAATTAAAGTTATTTGCACGATCTTAAAAGTTCCACGTAACTTTTTTGCATGTTTTCATTAAGAAAATGTTCAATATTTTTAATGATTTACTATTGAGCACATTATTGTATAGTCAAAAGATAACAGTGAATATTTTTCTGAGCCACATCGATACAAGTATAGTACTAACAGCACTAGTACTGCATAAACCACATAGCAAGTGGGAAAATCGCTCGGCTTCCGCCGCCAATATCGCGCCGAGAACGTAGAATTGTATAATGTAAGGCGTGCCAGGACCGGCAAAAATGTGTGCACATACAGGCGTGCTTATATTGGCCACATTTTATCGATACTGTCTACAACACTGGGTATGGGTTGGAGGTAGAATATTGCCCGTCCAGTGAGCTAATATCGATGCAAAATGCAAAAGCGGGTGCATCGGGTGCCGTAAAGAGCACAGAATGTGTAAAAAACGTGTTTGTCGATGAAACTCTTTAACGCTGAATACTTTGAAATTACAAAAAAAAATGCATTAATGCATTTAGAAGCTTTAAAAGGCACGGTTATTAAAATTAAAATTAAACCACATGACTAATTTACAAACGCTATCTTATTCGACTGTTGATTTTTCGTTTGTCTAATTGCCATCATTTGCTTAGTAACATGCATAAATTCTCATCAGCATCGGACGGCTTTCCTAACTTGCCCATAACATACGTAACTTGCAGCTGATCTCGTATGCAATATTCATGTGGCAGCGATTCTCGATCGAGGCATAAATTAAAAGTTTTAACTCTCCTGAATAAATATTATTCATCAATTTGGGTAGCCTAGCTAACAACAAATAATTAAAAGAGAAAGAGAGAGATTAACGATTTTAATCCTGCGCTGGTTTTAATTATTTATTTTAATTTGCTTTGAAATCTGTCTGGTAAAATTGCCCTTGATGGTCTTCGATAAAAAGCTTTTGAAAGTAAATTCGTTTGAAAAATTTAGAGCTGTTTAATAAAATAAAGTGCTTATGATGCGGCTCGTTTTGTGGTAATGATTAAGTTTTTTTGAAGTATGTAAATATTGATTCTGGTTCACTTATTTCTCCATGAACAAAACTAATTAGAAAGTCATCGATCGAGTATTAATTCGTCCCGATCGGGGTCGGTCACCGAAAAATCCTTGGGAGGGATTTATGAGGCTCTCTATGGCGGATTATTGCGGAGGCCTTAGCGGACCGATGCGTCCGAGTATACGCGGATTAGAGACGAAGGGTTACGACGGAGGCCTACTCCGCAAAACGAATTCGATATACCATCTCTTTTCGTCTCTTCCGTACAGCGAATGAGTGAGTGAGAGAGATGAAAGGTTATAGAAATGTTTTTCACAATAGGGCCTTGACTGCTGATGCGAGTGTTAGCTTTTGTTTTTGAAAGCTTTCGCGTCGCACTATTTTGGTGAGGTTGATTTTGTCGTTTAGTCTTTTGGTGAGTGAACTTTGTTTTCCAACGTTTGTGAAATGTTTTCGATAATAAGTACGCAGGTATATGTTTGAGTCGTTTATATTATGCTGAATTAAAAAATCAGGAGAGTTAAAACCTGGCTCGTTTAAAAGTATTTTTAATTCTTAGTGGTAAGTATATCTATTTATCTATCTTGAAAAAGGAAGAAATTATGTTATGTAAAAAGCTTGCTTTTAATATGTGTCTATGTCATAGGGACCTTACAGTTAAAAATATTAAGATTCATCTTGATTTCGATCGTGTTGCTAAAAATGTGAAATACTTTTTTATTTCTATTTAAGAATTTCAGTCTCTGACGTCTCTCTCCAATAGGGATCGCATTCAAAAGAACCACAAATAGAAATATAATATAAACGGACAAGCGAAAACGAAAACGGAGCGTCCCCAAGCCGCCCCATAATTGGAAGGAATTTGAGACGATAAATAAGCGATAAATAGTCTATTAAAAGAAACGCTGATAAGGCAGATTAAATTCGCCGGCGAGCGGTGAACGGTGGAAACGTGGATTAAGAAACGCCTAAAAGAAACCATTAGCGATTGGTTTTCATCGACTAAACTGGATTATTTTTAAGTGAAATTTTAATTAGTTTCGTGAATTACATGCACATTAAGTTTCCTCTTACGAATACATAGTTTAACGCAGTAACTTATTACGAGTACATATGTATAGAAATAAATAATAATATCTTTCGTGAATAGTTTTTGGTCTCGTTTAATAAACCACAAGTAAATATTATTATTATTATTTTTCTCCACAATGAGGAAGCTCTTGGCCTGTATCTCACCTGATAGTAAGTGACGATCAGGCCAGCGAGCTTCACCCGCAATCCTCAGCCACGGAGGAACTGGCTATCTTACCTCTAACTGCCGGAACACTACAATGCTGTTAACATTGTTGTTATGGCGACAGACTTAGGTAAGATGGTGGTAGCTAGCCTGGCGGACTTAGAACAAGCCCCACCACCAACCAAACAAAATCTGCCCCCATTGGGAATCGAACCCTCTGCGCGATAATGATTCTACTTCCTCTTCCATCGTGTGGGTTATATTGTTAACTCTTAACTAGTGATGATGTCTAATAGGAGGTAGATGTACATACACGGTGAACTTGATTAAAAGCAAGGAAAGGAAAAATTAATGTCAATGAATCAGCGAGAATCTAATGACCGTAGTAGACAAAAAAAAACGAAAAAATACTTCAATGTAAAGGTATGTATGTGATTTTACACATACAAACACGAACCAACCCCAGCAGCCACTGGTGTTGTAGCCCCATGCCTGAACCACCAGGTCTGAAAGTCGTCACGATGATAATGTCTAAAAGTATTTCATGGAGAAATATTCCCATTGATGGCAAGTAACTAGTTAATTTAAAAAATGATGGTATTTAATGAAATAGGAACACTCGTAGATACAAGCTTAGATATGAGGGTGTGTATCTTATTGCGGACTAAAGGAATTTTGTCGCAGTTACCGTAGCCGAAAGCGGCTTGGGAGTATATTTTTTTATTTTATTTTTAGATATGAGGGTGGTGGTACTCTACTTACTAACCTCAGAGAGCAGTGCAGAAGATCACAGCGCGCGCAGGTTTCGATCAAGAAATAAGAATATTTTTTACTTTATCGTAGTGGCTAGTATAGTCTTATAACAACAAAGTAACTACGGCCCACTCGATAGAAGAAACTGTTATATGCCTGAGAGATCCAGTTAATTGTAAATAAAAAAATGTGAGATATGATCACACCTTGGCCTTTAATAGAGTGATCCGTATAAACAATTTAATTGCATTTCGAGAATAACGAGATTAACCAAACATTGTATCCAACGGTATCGGTGGCAAGACATGAAGAAACGCTTCGTATACCTACATACAAGTCCCGTATTCGATTCCCTGTCGAGTTGATTTTGATAACGTTTAACTGGCTATATTTTGAATGCATGGTAACCATAAACTTATGATTTTAATGTAACAGAGATAAATCTTATAGAGAATCAGTTGTAATTGTGGCGCATTATAATGAAATAAAAACAGTGTAACTCATGTAGGTGTTACTACTTTTGAGTACACAATACATATGAATAGTAGAACTTTTTTGGGTCATACGATAACATTTTAGTTTACGCAAAGGTCAACAATGTGGTCCCCAAATTATAATTACTATTTTGTCTAGTTACCCATTGATCCATTAAGTAGCTTGTGGGAAGATCCCTGTTTGATGTGAGCACAACAAAAGATGGCATTTAACATCGTACCTATAGCTATTACGAAATTACTTCGCTCATTATTTGAACTTTGCTCTTACATCCCACGTCTTGGGAGAACGTTAAAATTTTGCCTCTATGAAAATAATTTAGGTACTTTAAAGTTTTAAACTCTACTAGCGTTTGGGTTCCGAGTATCCATCCGTGGGATACGCTAATCTCAAAGCATTTTCGTTGCAATCATGCTAAACGTGTCATTATAACGCTAGCGCAACATAAAGGTGTTACTAAGATGCGCATCATTAACATACAAAAGTTATGTATTATGAAATAAATTAGCATTGTTTTTAACTTTCACGTCTGTTTCTTTGTAAGTTGGGTTTCGGTTTGGACACGGATGCCCGCGCCTTTAACACGCTAAAACTATGTTAAATTATTAAGAACTCAATAACATAGGTTAATAAAAGGTACTATTGTATTTACCTATATCTCAATATAGTTTTTTTCGATCTGTAACATTTTGGTTTAGTGTAAAATTGTTTTTCATTTATTTGAACGCAAACTATTAATATTAAAAGTTAAATTGGTAATCATTTGTAAAGTGTAATTTGGATTGCAACTTCACTAGTCCCATTCTTATTTGAGACCTAAATCTTCTACATTGGTTGAAGTACAAAATTTTCACATTGCGCTACGGTGTAGCATGATGGCTACGGGCTACGGCTACGGCAGTACGACTACGGCTACAGAATGCTACGACTCTACGCACGTGCTGACAACATCTACTCTCTACATTTCTCATGATATTATGTAACACTATCACATTAACTGCATAGGAACACCTCAGATCATTACATGATATCGCGCAGCCTCACTGCCTCGTCTGTTTGTCATTGTACCCTCTGGACAACACTATCCTAAATCTGATAAAAATAAATACTAATCGATATCAAAACTATAAAAGGCTTCCACTACATAAAGACACTAGGTTGGCACAGATTTTGAATAATGCAAGCTGCATGTGCAGCCAGCCTACGAGTGAAAAGGACGCGCGTATACGTGCGAGCGGGACGCCGGCTGCGGCACTGCCGCGTCCATGCTAGGACATGGGCTGGCCCTGCGCCTCTATATCTATAGCACATATCCACTCCTCGTCCACTGCACTGAATGGTGATCTACGAGCTGGGTGATGGTTTCCGAGGGGTGCATGCGGCGGCCTAGCGGGTCGGTCGGCCGGGCGCGCCCGGCAGCGGGTGAGGGTGAAGCGGTGGCGCGTCCACGTAGGGTGCGGGTGATAATAACCATGTCTGCGGGCGTGTCGGGCAGCGCGGGTTACATAAGCGGGGGCGTCATGGCGTCGGGTCGCCGTTCGCGCGCGGTTACCTCTCTGGCCATCGCGGCATGTCCGCCGGAGGCCGCGGGCGGCGCGCGCTCACGCCGCCATCGTCGAGGGCCAAGCCCGGGGCTCGCGTTGCGACTCGCGGAGCTCTCAGCGCTGCGCCGCGTGGGCGGCGATCGATGGGGGCCGCACGCCTGCGCGCCCGGAGCCGCCCGAGCGCGCCCGACGGCCCCCGAACCGGATGCACCCGTTACGCTATGAAGCTGTGACCCAGTTCGCGCGGGCACAGTGACCTCTTTCTCCTCCGTGCATGCGTTGCACTATTTAGATGGTATCTAGATAGGGTACAGCCCGGCAATCGGCAGTCGATGCATAACGAACTGTGAAATAAGTAAACTCAACGTTTGAGTTGCTGCGATGCAAATTGCGCGATTCGCTAACAATGTTCACTCAGATCTTTGTATTTTTTTTATTTGTAAACATTATTAACAGCTTTTGTAAGTTAAGTACCTAAATAACAAATACTTTAAAGACCTATTGATTTATTAAGGTAGGACCATGGTAGGACCTAGATTCTTTACGACATAAACTGGTTTCGCGGGTCGCAAAGGGGCTCCTAATTGAATTTTGTGATCATGATTTGATACTAAACCCGTTTTTATTAAAGCTTTAATTATGTTTTGAAGAAATATTTTTTTAATCACTGACAAACAGTTTTTCTTTAGCAGCAAATGGTTCTTGGCAAGACTTTTATCTACCTTTTGAAGCACATAATCCGATTATAGAAAATAAATGCTTAGTAAGTAACTAGGTATGTAATAAAGGTAAGTAGGTAGGTACTTAATCCCATTCATTTAAACCTATTTGTAACAGAAGCTAACATTGGGTAGTTAATTAACTTAAGATTATTAGTAGATACAGGAAATCTTTTGAACGTAATTGGAAAAACTATTTTGTTTGAAGTTAATTATTCAAAACATAATTCAAAGTATTTAATATGATTCCCCTCGAGACCATTAAGAAAATGATAAAAGAAATATCAAGTGATTGAATATAAAATCACTAGATATTTTAGAGCAAAAGCTGTTTAAAAATGATATCAACGCCTATTTGATTTCCGAACGGACGCATTTCAGTGCTGGCTGTCAATGTCAAAAACAGTCAAACAGCTGCGCACGGATCGTGGACGTATTTCTGCTGCAAAGTCGGTTTTCTATGGAATTTACTTGTTTCACCTGAAATATTTGTGAAAGTTACTATTCATGCGCTGTGTAAATAGTAATATTTAGTGATTAAGATGTGACAAAAACAAGTTCTTATGACTAGTGTCCATATATTGCTCTTCAAACAACGTCGGAACGGATGGAATACTACTACTGTATACAAAGTGAGTATATTTTGTATTAATGTACACACTTTTACCTGTTATTAGATGGGAATTCGAGCCCGCTGTGGCAGTAATGTTAGCATAGCCCGTGTGACACGTCCACAGGTAATGTTTGGTTCGCCCACGCAGGCCCTTTCGACGAGTTTTGTTTGTATCCATCCCACGTTCTATATTTAGCTGCTAATATTCTAAACTGATTGAAGAGCACAGTTAAAAATATTCATAAGCATGGAAAAGTTCTACCACAACAATATGTAATTGCAAGCTCTTTATAAATTTGATTCATTATCTTTCAGTAAGTAGCTACATACAACATATCAAAACTAATTCTTTAATAATATAATTACTTACTTATTCTAATTAGTTTCAAACTTATTTAAAGCAGATCATTAACTTCCTATGTGCTACTTGTAACTCTGGTTTCTGTTTGGCCCATAGGTTGAAAGGAGAGAATCCTAAGGCATTAATTAAGTTCGACTTTTCTACCTTTTTTTAATGGGTAGAATATATTAAATGAAACAATTACATTAATCGGAAACTATCTCCATATTTTCAAAGATCAAACAATACTCAATACCTCAAATCAAATCAAAAAAATATTTATTAGACCAACAATTTAGGTCCTTAAAAATAAAATTAACTAGGCCAAAGATTTGTAACCCAAAGTGTGAGGGACTGGGGTCTGAAATAGATTTCAAAAGAGAAACCTGTGCTACTGGTCACCAGACTCCACCTCCGGAGCGAATGGCAACTAATAATTAAATAAAATAAAATAAAAAGTTTTTATTTCAAACAACTCATAGTTCATAATGTGGTTAGTAAACACACCTTAAATGCTAATGCTAATAAAGCTAATAAATTGCATTAACATTTTGAATGATGGAGGAGGCTTTTACCCAAGTGGGGCCACAATCAAGTGAAACACATTAATTGAATAAAACTGTGTGTGGATTTTCAAGCTATAATAATTATTAAAAAAAACATTTAGAATTGCTCAATCTCCGGCAGGTGACAATGATGAAGGTGGGGCGCGTGAGCATGCGGCTGCTGCTGGGCATGCTGTGCTTCTCCGTGCTGCTGCTCACGCTCATCTGGAGCCACTGCGGGGAGGTCCCGCGCAAGCCAAGTGAGTCTCGTAGTGATTATTATTAATTAACCCACTTGTTACGGAATTCACTTTTTCTTTCACTTACCTTAAATCAGTCATGATAAATTTATCTCAAAACGATTGCTCCAAAACTTTATAGTTATTTATGTCAGTGTACTTATAAGACTTGGACAGTACTGCGACACACCTCATCTTTCAAATGTTGCACATAAAAATTGTTTACACTACCCATATTAGTAAAAATATTCTACCCTATGTTACATTATGGTGATGCAAATAAATATCTATCTATTATGAAGTACCAATACCTTTGAGCTAACACCCATTCATCAAGCAATCCAAGTCAGACATACTCATACTGATGATTATGTACCAATACCTCTGATCTTACTCCCAATTTATCAAACTTGAAATTTAATTTCAAGCTTAATACACATTTTTGTATTAAGAATATCTTAGTAAGTAGGTATTGCCACTTCTCAGTAAAATATGTCAAGAATTATTCAATATACAGAAGTTTTCCTGTTTGTGTTATTGTGAGTACATTGACATTGTTATTATGAATGCTAAGTCATGTACCTAAAATGATATGTAATGCATTCCTTCTAAAAAGTAGTTTATATTTTAAGCAAATAAAATGGCCCCACCCAAACCCATGACAACGAATTTATTGCAAATCTTGAATACAACTAAGTAGTTTTTACCCGACCGCGCCAGAAGGAAGGTTATGTTTTTTAGGTTGGTACTGTTGGTAGTTTACAGAGAGGAATGATAAATTATTTGAGTTGAGGATGATGTGTTCATGTGAATTAAATGAAAATGATTGTATGAAAATATTTGAATTTATAACTTAAACATCAAATCTTGTCTTTTAGCAAATCTGTATGGAATATAAACTCAACTTCACAGAAGTTTTATACAGGCTGTCACTGTTTGTCTTCAGTAATCAGCCAATTAGTATGGAGATATTGTTCCTGTAAGAAAGTTGCATTTGCATAGTAGAATCAATCGTTTTTGTTTGATCCATACTTACAGGGACACCCTGTATAATATCCTACTACTCCTATATTAAAAGCCAATCTTCTTCTTCTTATCGTGTCGACAACAAACCTACACAGTGTCAGCCCAAAACTCCGCTACAAGAGTGGCGTCGTAAGCAGCATTCATTAAATCCTCCTGCATGCAGTTGCTCGGGCACCCAGGGCACGACATCATGTGCTTCATCAACTAGGGAACAAAACCGCACCTGCACTCCATGTCTGAGCCATGTCTGACTTGACCAGATTAAAAGCCAATGTGTTTCTTCGTTCAGTAGGCTCGGTGATATCCAACGCCCTCTCCGAGCGCACAGCAGCCAGCGACGAGATCGAGTGCGTCATCAACGGCGAGTACTCGGTGGCGTGCCGCCGCGATAGAGACGAAGTCTTCGTGCCTTTCTCATTCATCCACAAGTACTTTGAGGTGAGATCACTATAGTCTGGTCCGTGAGCACGTAGAATTTTGTCCAATGACCCCAAGCTATCCATCCTTATCGCTCGCGCGTAATTATGTTGCTATCGCGCTCGCACACTCACTGCGCGTGCCAGTCGCACAGCGCGACAGCAATATAATTACGCGCGAGTGATAAAGATGGGTAGCTAGGGGTCATTGGACAAAATTCTACATGCTCACGGACCGGGATTTAGTAGGCGATTATCACACTGCGCCGCGGTACGCGGGACGACAGATTTAATCATTGTATGCAAGTACCTCAGTTTGTATAGAAAACACGCGCGGCACAACACACTGACAACGCGTCTGCGCGCGGGAATTTTTATATGAAATCACGCGGAGCGCGGCGCAGTGTGATAATCGCCGTACAGGCCTCTTTTGAAAGCCATTTGTTGATTTGTACTTCGCTTTGCTTCTTTGAGGTAAATACTGCATTAATCTAGACTAATATTACAAAGAGGAGATGTTTGATTGGCTCCGAAACTACCTAAAATAAAAATAAAAACACAATTAGAACTAAATATGAATGGTACGAAGTTCGCCGGGTCAAATATGTTGTCATAAACTGTAGTAAAAGCTTGCTATGCCTATCATATCGAAGTTCAATAAAGGGAATACTTTGTAGCATGCAATACCACGACCGAAACAATAAGTAAGGTCATGACGACACATAACTGTATGTATGTGTCAACCGCTATTTAGTTTCATCACGATATCATTTAGTTAATTTTACTTTTGTAAAAATAATTTTCGAATATTAACTAGTTCCGAATGTAATCTATCGCCATAATGAACTAGTTAATTCAATCGAGGGCATTTTACTACATCATTATCAAGGCTAATTGACTAGTTCCAAAAACAAGCTAGTTTTCCTCGAAATCAATCGACGCACATTATATTAATTGAGTTACGCAATAATATAATAATTAATGCCCTGATACATATTTTGTTTCCATAGATCTATGGGAAAATAACTTCGGGGGATGGTGGAGAAAAATTCGAATGGTCACACAGCTACAGCAAAATCTACCATCCCAAGAAGAAGTACGATCCGCGCGGCACCTTCACCACATTCGAGAATTACAACGTGGAGGTTCGGGACCGCGTAAAATGCATCAGCGGCATCGAAGGCGTCCCGGTCTCCATGCAATGGGAGCCAAAAGGGTTCTTCTATCCAACGCAGATAGCTCAATTTGGACTGGCACATTACAGCAAGAACTTGACAGAACCAGAGCCTCGGAGAAGAATAATAGACGATGGGGAGAAGCATCTAGAGAATTGGATCGTCAGCAAAGACGCTTATATGGCCCGGGAATACGACACGGCTCTCCACACAAATGTCCTAAGGTTCTCGACATCAGACCACGCGTCGAGCCAAGTCTGGCTGAAGGTCAACATCACCCAAGATTTTGTGCTGAGTCTAGATCTGACATTATCTGCCAACTCCTCGCTGACAGTCGTGCTCCAGAATAAGGATAAAAAGGAAACAGTGTACTTACATTACGTTACTAGTCAACAGTTAATATATGCGCAAGTGAGTTACTGTTTCTTTTGATTGATTTTATTGAACTTTTTCTTGATGATTTTGTAAGTATTGCATACTTACTTCAATAGTACAGTCCTATCAACTTAAGCTGAGAATTGCATTTGTGTGAGTGATCGCCAAAAGTACCGTTAGTAAAACACATACAAATAAAATTAATGTTTTATTAAAAGGAAGTCTATAAAACACTTGCTACCAATTGGGCCGATGTAACGACACTTGACACATCCTTTTAAATAAATAAATAAATAAAAACAGGTCCTCGCTCAGCATATGCCAAGGCAAGAAGTACCTCGACGCTGATATTCTGCGATCACCGTTTATAGAGCGGGCGTCCAGCCAGCCTTACAAAATACAACAAAAAGACAAACTTTATAAAATTACAAAATAAAAACAGACTAAAAACTTTTCGTTCACACCTTTAAAATACGTATTCAATTTGCATAAAATTTCTTTCACTTGGCTGCTTAATGGATTTCGTACAGGAAATTCACTTACAGTAGGAGCCATTTCACTAATATTTGGAACACAATTACATAAAATTACACGTATCTGCTACCAGTACCGGGGGTGAAGTGAAGTATGTGAGCGACAAGGAAGCGGTGCGTGGCGGACGCGCCGCGCTTCAGGCCGCTTGCTATAATAAACCATGCGCGGGACGCGCCGCGCTTCAAGCCGATTGCCACTCTAAACTATCGGTGTGCACTCACACAAATGCAATTCTCAGCTTAAGTTGAGAGGACTGTATTTCTACTAAAGTTGTTCACTTATAAATCAGGAGGACCACATCTACTACGGTATCGGCACAGAGCCTCTGTGGAGGCGAGTCACCCGCGATCTGATCATCGACATGCAGAAGGGCTGGGCGTTGCTGGACAAGCCCAAGAGAAAGTCGCCACGGTCCAAGTTCAAGGTAAATTATTCAATCCTGTTGGTTTTCAATGAGATATTTTCCATATAATGTCAAATTGCAGGTAACATTCTTACCACGAATAATTTACCTAAGTGCTACTATCCACGTAGCGTCGCTTCATACGTTTGGTATACGCTTACTTGCAGCTTACATGCAAAACCTATAAAACGCTGTCGGCGGCAGCAATGTAGCGACAAGAGCGCGACGTTAGCAGTGGCACTAAGTTTGGTAGGGGAAGTTATGATTGAGTCATAAGAAATGTCATTTGTCCGAGCAGATATCGTCCATCATCCTGAGCGGCGCGGGCAGCGTGGACAACATCACCATCGCCGGCAGCGAGCACATGGCGCACTTCTTCGCGGCGGCGCGCTGGCTCGCGCGGCAGCAGCGCGCGCGCTCGGGCGGCTGGCCCATCCCCGTGCGGCGCCGCATCGCCGCCGGCGTCGCCGAGCTGCGGCCGGGCTGGTGAGTGTCCCCAGCAGCAGCGGCGGCGGCGGCTGGCTCGCGCGGCAGCAGCGCGCGCGCTCGGGCGGCTGGCCCATCCCCGTGCGGCGCCGCATCGCCGCCGGCGTCGCCGAGCTGCGGCCGGGCTGGTGAGTGTCCCCAGCGGCGGCGGCGGCTACGGCTGGCTCGCGCGGCAGCAGCGCGCGCGCTCGGGCGGCTGGCCCATCCCCGTGCGGCGCCGCATCGCCGCCGGCGTCGCCGAGCTGCGGCCGGGCTGGTGAGTGTCCCCAGCGGCGGCGGCGGCTACGGCTGGCTCGCGCGGCAGCAGCGCGCGCGCTCGGGCGGCTGGCCCATCCCCGTGCGGCGCCGCATCGCCGCCGGCGTCGCCGAGCTGCGGCCGGGCTGGTGAGTGTCCCCAGCAGCAGCGGCGGCGGCGGCTGGCTCGCGCGGCAGCAGCAGTCTAACCCACACTCTCCTGGACTTCTTAACCTATTCCCTTTTTAACAGCTTTTTATCTTGTGTCAAGGAAATAAAAATAGATTTTTAAGTCTACGTTAGCGAAGAAATGAAGTTGACATCCGCGCGCATTAGCCGTATGCCGTACAACGGTGGACCCAATTTTAGGGCTGCTATAATACGCAATTAGCCGCAGTGACAAGTCCTGAATGCCTAAGCTATAAAACAACTAGTATAATTTTAGCCTGACCTACAAATAAAGTGCGTAAATTAATCAGCGATAGAACTATCGTGCGAACCGTCAGCTCCGACAGTAACTGCCACTCCTGGTGAAGTATGAAGCGACGGTCGAAGGTTGTAGGTTATTGAGACGAAGGGTTATCAGGCAGCCGTTATTTACGTTAATTTGCGCATAGACAGTTTTACACGACGTTTAGCACCTATCAATCAGACTGAGAGATGTTTACACGCTGTCTTGGTTCGCACATGTGTATTTGAGAATTTTGAGATAGCTAAACCCCCGTTAGTGAGAAGCCACACGGTGCGGTGCGGCGCACCGTAAACATTTTTCCGCATTACTGTACACAAACACTGTGGTATGCGGCGCCGCAATACGGCAACGTTTCGCTCAATCGAAGTGCGGTGTGCCTGCGGTGCGGCGCCGTGACCGCATCGCAACGTGTGGCTTCTCCCTTATGTATACGCGAGTTAACTATACATGAATCACATCCTCAATATGATAAGCCCACATCTTTAATTCAATGCCGGATCTCTTATTCATTGTTCAATGTCGTCTCAAGCGTTGTAAAATAACGTAGAGGCGTTGTTACAGACACTGGGCCATAAACCAAGATCTCGCGAGGGTGACACACGAACCAATCACAGCGTTCTATTCAACGCTGTGCGTTCGATTTGCTGCTTCACTTTAAGCAAGCATTTTTTGTTTACGGGCGTTAAACTATGTTAAGAAGACAAGCCAGTGTAACGCAAATTAACCACATAATACACCTAATATGATAAGCCTACATCCCTCATTCATATGTCTATACTATTGAGCGCTGTATAGTAAGTAAAAGTAACGTAATGTGTCGTGGCAGGCACTCGGCCATGAGCCAGGGGCACGCGATGTCGGTGCTGGCGCGCGCGTACCACCGCAGCGGCGACGCCGGCTACCTGCGCGCCGCCCAGCGCGCGCTGCGCCTGCTCGACGTGCCCAGCGCCGCCGGCGGCGTCAAGGCGCTCTGGATGGACAAGCACGTCTGGTGAGTCATGTACCATGTTAGGGGGACCGTATAAATGAGACACGGGTTGTAGTTAGTCTCTGCTATATGTCTGTTTATTAACACGAACTGCGTGACTATTTATACGATATAAAGGTAAATGACGTCACAGCATCAGCACTATACGTGATAAATGTGCTGACACTGTGAACGTGATCAAGATAAGATATGAAGAAATTTAGTATTGTGCATACCGGCACAAATCACATAACACCTTCTTCTTTTCGTGTGGAAAACAAACCTACACAGTGTCAGCCCAAAACTCCGCCACAAGAGTCGCGTTGTCAGCAGAATTCATTCAATCCTGCGTGCAGTTGCTCGGGCACTTAGGGCACGACATCATGTGCTCCATCGACTGGGGAAAACCGTATACACCAAATACACCCTAACGACCGTATTCACAAACAATATGAGGTCTCACAGTGCGCGTGCACGCACAGGGTGACACACGAACCAATAACAAGAACAGAGCTCTATTCAACGCTGTGCGTTCGATTTTCTGCTTCACTTAAGCGAGCATCATCATTTGTGAATACGGGCGTAAGTTTCAGTTTGTCATCCTCAGCCACCAGTGTCAAAAGTCAATGTTCAATATTAAGCTTCATATTTGTAGTGTTTTGAGTTACCGATTTTACCGATAGATGGCTCTGTGTGTGGGTTGAATTGTGGTATGATAGTGTTTGACGGCCCATACATGGTCATTTTTGTTTCGGAATAAATTAGACTTGCCGTCCCCCCGTCGGGCCCTCCAAAAACTAAACTGTTACCTTGAAAAATCTGTAAAAATTTGCTTGGAAAAATTTTTTGAAACACTGTGGTAACAACGGGCTACTACGGAATCCTACACTGCGCGTGGCACGACACGCACTTGGCTAATTTTTGTTTCATGTTTTTTTAACTGCATATTTCCAGGTACGAAGAGTACCCGACGAAGCCGCCGCTATTCGTGCTGAACGGGTTCATCTACACGCTGTTGGGGCTGTACGACGTGCACGCGGCCGAGGGCGACAACACGGTCTCGCTCGCGCGCAAGCTGTTCGACGACGGCATGGCAAGCCTCAAGGCGCTGCTGCCGCTCTACGACACCGGCGGCGGCAGCTTCTACGACCTGCGCCACTTCACGCTCGGGGTATGTAAATAAAGGGCAGAATCCACTGAGATACTAGCGGTAACGACCCAGGGTCAGGACTTTTTGTAATGCCTCAATCGCCACAGTGGCGTGATCCCGCTAAAACCGGGCATCCCTCAGGACCACTACCTGACAGTCCATCTGATATGCTGTTCTATAATGTTTATGACTCCGGGTATAACTCATCGTGTTCATCTTACTGACATTTGACTACAGTAGAGTTAGAACTCACAACCGCAGCTGACGCACATTAGCCACGCGTAACACCGATCTAGTGTAGTCATTCGTTCGTTTCAGCTAAATGACGTCAACTGCTGGACAAAGACTTTCCCCAAGGAATTTCCACAAAGACCGGTCCTGCGCCGCCTGCAACCAGACACCTCCCGCGATCCTCACCAGATAGTCGGTTCACCTGGTGGGGGGCCTACCCACACTACGTCTTCCACTGGCACTTAATATCAGCAATTCTGCGGACTATGTTACTTATGGTTCTCCTGCAGACCTCCTCATTTCTGCTTCGATCGCGACGTGTCATTAAATCAGTGTTTATTCACTCTTCAGGTGAGCCCCAACATCGCGCGGTGGGACTACCACGCCACGCACGTCAACCAGTTATACCTGCTAGCGGGCCTGGACGACGACCCCATCCTCATCAACACGGCGCGCCGCTGGGAAGGGTACATGCAAGGCAAGAGGGCGGCGCACAACTGAACCCACCCGCGAAGAACCCCGGGAGAAACCTCTTCGAACGTGGTCGCCACGGTATACCAAGTATACGAGTCGCGTAATCCCACGGCAACGACGAAACAAAACAATATCGCTGCGCGGTAAGTCGAATCTCGAATATTACAAAAGACGTTCGATTCAAGTCTGGAATCATTTCTGCTCTCGCTGCAGTCAGACGACTTTATTGAGTTATCTGTTACGTATTCAATATTTAGTTTTAGTATCGAGACTTTCGCGTGGAGAAGGCGGTTAGTGCTATACTAACCTAGTAATTTGAAAGTTTACGTTTATTTATAAAGAAACGATCTTTCAACTGAAACTGTTGTATAAATAATATGACATTCTATGATAAAATATAAAACATATTGGAAAGCCAATGTCGAATTGTCGACATACTGGTATTAATACTCTCATTTAATGGGAAATGGGTAATGCTGCCAAAAGACTGTTATACGAATTGGCGAAAACTCTAATCACAAATATAGACTTTTTATCATATTTCATTACAGTTGTTTAAAATGTTAAGTCTATATGAATAATCACAAGAATATTACAAAATAAACAATCTACTTAAATTACAAGGTGGACCGACGACATCGTAAAGGTATCAGGGAAGCGCTGGATGCAGGCCGCTACCAATCGATCAACGTGGAAAGCATTAGAGGATGCCTATGTTCAGCTGTGGACGTCCTATGGCTGACGTGATGATGATGACTTAAATTAGGAACATCTGTTTAGTCTCGTACTATCCGCTTTTAAACTCGTGGAAATGTGCATGAAACTTCTATAATAGTTAGACTTACAGTACCTTTCTCAGGTATCAACCAAAAACATACTCACGAAGACTGATGAAACGATTTGTAATGTGTATGTATGTTGCCACAAACAAAATTTAAAACTATTGACTTTGTACAAATCGATTGTAGAAAAAATTTCCTACAATTTTAATCTACAATATTCTTTAACTTTCTACCGCGCATTATAACTTTGTACTTAAACATATTGTGAGCCATTCTTTAGTATAAGTACTAAAAACTTAATAATTATCAAGTACCATATCATTGTAAATAGTTAGGGTTCGTCGTAGGTATTTTATTTATTTACAACAGTAATGTTGTTAGCATATTGGAGTGAGTGTGGACTGTAATACTTTTACAGTCAGTTTGAGAGGAACGTTTATATGTGTAGAAGTATTTATGTCTTGAAGGGTAGATGACAATACTGCATGCTCCCGCTAAAGTCGCCTCACACTGTAAGACCATATAATGGCAAGTCTCGGGGCTCACCACTTCATTTAGTTGTAAGAAGCGAGGCCCCAACCGAATAGATGTAGGATTAATCGTTTTATACATAAGGAATACAAGCATTCGTGCTTGAATAATCACGTTTCTAGAACTGAAAATATTGTTAAACAATTTAATCGACTACTTACATAAATTTAATCAACGAGATGCTTAACTGGCCTACAAACAATCTTTCAACATTAATATTCTGTTGGCATTTTTCAGGCCAATGTTTATAGTTTTAAGACTTGCCCTGATATTTGTGCAGTCAGTGAATTATCTTTTTTGCCTCTCAGGAGACTATTTAACCTGACTAGCGTTTTATAAATAAGAATTTCGAAACAAATCCCAACCTGTCTTATATAAATGACAAATAATTAAGTGTAGATAGAATAATGTCTAGCTGAACTGTCGGTAGATATTGCGAATATACTGAACTGTATAATTATACGCTATGTATATGTATATCTTATTGTATAAATTATGTACACCATGTAGATACTTTATAAAACTGCTAAGCTACCTTGAAAAATTCACGATTATATGTATAAGTATTTTAATCAAACATTTACTTAATTATTATTTTTTGTATCTGATAAAACTCTTCGAACCAAACAGTATAAAGAAATTGTTAAAAATGTACTTTAAGGTACTTTGGAACTTCTGATTTTATATCTAAGAATTATGACAAAGTCAACGCACAAATAGTGTATTGCTATAATTATTTCCACTCATCGCTCCATCTTTTTTCAATAGTAGGTACTTGCTCTACTTAAACTCATATAACGTAACTCAGACGTAAAGCACAAGTATATGTTATAATTTAAGAGTAGATGTGTAAATAATAATATATTGCTAAAAATCTCTTGCCACAAAGTATCTATCTTGTATTAGAGTATCATAAGTATGAAAATTATATCTAGTATGGGATTTCCTTTGTCGGACTATACATATCAACATACAACATATGCCGCATCTCGCCTCACACTATAATAAACGGTAAACCGTGTTTTGGAGATAGTTGATCATTGTACGAAGTTTCATAGACCACTCGTATGAAACAACTTTTCTTCAATAGTTATCTATACTAAAGTAAAAATTAAAACTGTTGTCGATCGGCTATGATTTAAAGCACAAAACTTATCGATTGTCAATTGAAATACAGAAAATTATTCGAAATGTTTAAAATATACTTATTAAAGCTAGGTCTACAGCTACTAGAATCTAAATTGAAAACAAAAACTGCTGGCACAGTACTATCACAATAAATTAAATGAACATAGGTACTACTCGAATTTGTGTAAATTGAAATTATAACAAATTATACAAAACCAAAAGCACAAATTAAATACAATTTTATATTTATTCTATCAACTAACATCCTTGCCTGACCATTGACTGATCATAGTTTAGGATGAATTACAATTTGATTTCTATTATAATACATAACCTTAGCGTAAGTACAGTAGTTCTTTGAATGAATTATAAATGTATAATTTAATTAATGAAAAATCGTATACTTCTTTTTAAAATACTGACATGAATATTACTACAACTTACTTTCCAATCAATATAATTGAATAACACCATTAATAATTAAATATAAGTTACTAATTTCGTACGTAGAAACCTGAGCTCTATGTCGACTTACTAAACTTAAAAATAATCCTTCATGTAAGGACCAAACCACACGCGCTATTTTAATTAAAAAACACCAGTGATTTCTTTAATAATGTTAAAGAAATCAACACTTTATGCCACACCTAAGTGCAATATTCGCCAACGAATGTAGATATCCGAAGACAAGATAGAAGACATTCCAGTATGAGCAGAGCTTATTACTTGTAGTTACTTGTACATAGCGTTTGTTGAACCCCTTATTTAATTTTTATTGTTGATTTTCTATACCGATGAGTTGATGTATTTAAGAATTATGTTATATTATGATACGTTCTAAAAATCATTAACAACCAAAATGAACAAGGCATAGGAAAACAGTCCAAGAAATAATGACAACCCTTTTTGTCCCAACTTTGTTAAAATCTAACATAATATAACACAATTTTAACACTGACTCATACATTGTTTTTATACTTATTTTGAAAACATTGCACACGCATTTTATTCTATTTTATAAAATAAATATTATAAGGGTCTAGTGTGAATTTTACTAAATATTAGCAAAAAGTTAACTGTAATCATTCAAGCATAGTCTTATTTTTCAGTTTCCCTGAATAATGCTTGGCAAATCAATAAAATATCGTACTAGACTTCAGGGTACGCATATGCTGAACGAAGCTGCAGAATCGTATACGATTTCTTTTGCGAATTGGAATTCTAATGCTTCTAAATGTTGTCTCTAGTTATGTAGCATTAAGCAAATAAAGACCGAATGTTTGTCGACCCTGCGAGCCGCAATATTTCTTACTAGCTGTCTTTTGACACTGGTCAATGTGCTATATTCCTTATGCCCAGTCCATTCGGGCCATATTTCCTTGATGCTACTTAACATTCTCACCCATGTAAGTGTGCAGTGTATTGAATCTGAATGTAACTTAAACCTTCACGTTAAACTTGCGTTGGATGTACTCTCGATACTCTGTATCCCTTGATTCCTATTGTACAGTTGTGTAAAGCTTGTAAAATGTAGAGAGTTAGCGAATGCACTTGTGAATGACAATAAAGGTGTCTCAAACAATAATGACGACTTATTTTTAACCCTTATACCAGTTAATTTAACTATATGTCTGTTTCAGATAAGCTTGCAGCTTATTTCAAACCTGTCCAGCTTGGCTTTGGTATAAAAGGTTGCTGTTGCGAAGTCACCATCTATTTAACTTGTAGTTTGAGTCCTTGTATCTATACTAATATTATAAATGCGAAAGTAACTCTGTCTGTCTCTCTTTCACGCCTAAACCACTGAAACGATTTTGATGAAATTTGGCATAGAGATAGTTTGAGTCCCGGGAAAGGACATAGGACAGTTTTTATCCCGGTTTTTGAAACAGGGATGCGCGCGATAAAGTTTTTCTGTGATAGACAAAATTCCACGCGGGCGAAGCCGCTGGCGGAAAGCTAGTTTATAAATAATTTTTTTTTTTTTCTTTCTTTGTAGTCCATCTTAAATAAAACTTGTTTTCAAGGACATAGATAGTGTGTCAAACAACAGAAGAAAACTAAATTCATCTATCATGTTGACAGAAACTGCTATCAAATAATGACAATTCAGTCAACAAAAAATGACACAAAAATCTTATTCGCTCAAAAGTTTATTTTGAAATGTCTATTTAGTTGGCCAAATAACTTGCAATTTTGGAATACCAAAATGAAAATTTCGGTAAATATTACGAATTCGCACTGACGGTCACGTATGTAGGACCGCAGGCGCCAGATTCCTAGTGGTTGGTTTCGATTCAGAACAATGAGCAAAAACAACCTGCCATCCAAGTCTAAACAACAACGATTCAAAGGTGTCGAAAATTTTCTACGTAGAGTTGCATTTAACTTAGGTATATGTGAATTTTCTGTTCATTATGCATCTCCGGTCCCGAGCCTCAACATCTTTGGCATTCCATTCCGCCGGCTCGGGACCGGGAGAAGCACACATCGCATAAACGTGTGTAACCTTCCGTTTCTAATCCAAATTTCAATTTCAGGAAACAGTCCATCTCAAACCGAAGTGAAAATAATATCTTGCATTCCAATAGACGTGACCGACTTGCAGCAGAAAATCATAAATCTGGAGAAGCAGCTGGACGAGGCCAAGGCGAACACGCGCGCCAGCTCCGACGCCTCGCCCGCGCCGCACGTGGCCGTGTGCCGCGCGCACCTGCCGCGAGCCTGCGCCGAGCCGCGCGCGCCCTGCGAACTATGCTCCCCGCGCCACAGCCGCTCGCCCGCCTGCCACCCGCCGCAGCCCGTCCTCACCGCCAGCCCCAAGCCCACCGCCGACCACCAGTGCGCCTGCCACTCCACCGACGCGTCCGCCGACGAAAACAAGTCCAAGGGGCTCTTCGGGAAATCCAAAAAGAAAAAGGCGAAGAAGAAGGACAAAGCGCTCAAAACGCAGTTCGTGTACTACGCCCAGACCACGACGGGCCCGTTCAACGACTACCTGGGGACCGTCGCGGACGAGTCGCCGACGCGGGAGCGCGAGGCGATCAGCCGCACGTACCTCACGGAGATGATCCGCAAGCAGTACGCGCCGGCGCCGGTGCCGCGCGAGCTGTCGCTCGGGGACCGCTCGAGCCAGTTCTCGTCGCCGGTGTGCCGCGACGCCGACAGCCGCCCGGCCGCGCCCGACTCCGACCTGTGCTCGTGCTGCCGCGGCGCCTGCCACAACATCGACCGCCACGTGGCCACCCACCGCTACACCGACGTCCTCAACACCTACCCCGCGTGTTCCGTGAACAACGCCGGCTTCTACGACTCGAGCCTCTACGACATGGTCCCCGTTCGAGAGAAACCCGCGAGGAGTGCGAGTCCCCGTTACGATTACGAAATCCCCAAAAAGAAGGTAGCGAAAATAAACGCGAGATATCGCCCGGAGAAGATAACTCAGAAGACTCGATTCCAACCTTTGGTTATCAATCACTACGCCCGAGTTGCACCCGTTGCCGGCTGTCCGAAAAGGACGCCGATGGCTATTTACAGTAAGATGGAAAAGAAAGCACGCCGGGTGCCTCCCAAAAGAAACGAACTGAAAGTCGACAGGCTGAGACAGACCGAAACGTCTAATAGCTGTTGCATAGACTGCGGCGACGTTTACATGAAACGCCTAAACGCTAGCAATAAAATACAAGAACCGATCAAGCCTAACAAACCAGCGAGTTGTAAAAATGCTGAATGTCTAACGAATATTCTGAACGACACCGAATGTCAGACCACAACCACCCAGAGCGTGCAAATAGATCAGGCCCTCCTGGAGGAGAAGAAAACTGAACAGACGTTAAACCAAATTAAGAGCATCTTACAATCTGTACTTACTGAAGTAAAAACTAATACGCAACTTAAAAAGACGTCGGAAATCAAAGACAAGTCAACTAAAGATGCCGTCGTCCAAAAAGGATCGTCTCAAGGGAACGTCCCGGGATGTTCCAGTCTCCTTCACAGCTTTACTTACAGCCCCTACAACATGAACCCCTACGTCGCATCGTGCTCGCGTCAAATGACTTCGGGACCTTGCTGCTATCCGAACTTCCCCTGTCCGTCGGCCAAATGCATGCAAAACTTTCCCGTATTTATACAGACGCCTGGACGCCACATGTGCGCGGGTTGCTACCGAAACAGCTCGCACGTCCCTAAAATGCCGAAACCGAAACCCGCTGCCACAGCCGCCACCAACACCGACTCGAAGGAGCGAAGCAAAGAGACCGAGAAACTTATAAAAGAGATTTACAAGTCCATGGCGGTCAACATGGACTTCCCCGCCAAAGACACGTCAGCCAGCGAATACAACGACCTGAAGTCGACACCTCGCGTCTCCGTCAACAAATCGCTGTATCGACCTAGCGTTCTGGACGAGGGCATGAGGAAGTTCATGAAAACCAATGGCTCCAGGAATCTGCAAAAGTCTGCGACGCCTATTACCACGATGAATAGCAGGCTGATGTCCAACACGCTAAGCATGCGGTCTCAGATCGTGAGCACGACGGACACGGAGCGTCGCTTGAGGAACAGCCGCATTGAAAACTACTTGGAGAATATCGATGCTCACGAAAACAGGCAGAACAAGATAGAGGAAGAAAGGGAGTATGAGGAGCAGAGCCCGGAGACCACCGCCAGCGACGACGAGGCTTCGTACTCCGAAGCCAGTGTCCATGACACTTACGTGCAGGCGGCAGAACCTGTGAAGGTACGCAAGCTGTACGTTTATAGAATCGGCTGAGGTTATTTCCACAAATTCTACTTATACTGGAAAATATTATTTCATGTAAGATATTGCTACTAATAGCACTATTGTTTTGCAGAAACCAGACAAGAAGGGATTGTTCAGCAAAATGTTCAAGTCGGTAAAGCTATTCAATGGTAAATCTAAGAATAAGCAAAAGGTAGAAGAACAGGTCCAAGTGAGTCCAACAGATGACGTGGATGATGAATCTGATGGGAATTCCGACGACTACCAGACAATATACAGCCAGCGAGTGGAAAGGAGACCGCGCTACGTGCCTCACGTGGTCCGAAGTCCCTACAGGTTGAAGGCTCACTCGAAGATATCGTACTCCAGGCATATGAGAGACCGCAATCAGGAGCGCAAAAGACCACCATACATGGAACAGGAGTACAGAAGACATTGGAACGAGAAGCTGATGTTCCACGAGAATCGGCACAGGTACTCATCTGATAGCCCGTACTCTAAGGACACTCCGAGACATACGAGGAACCCAGCTTACTGGCAAAACTATGAAGCTAGAAGTGCTTTAGTGAACAACACCCAAATGATTACTCCTAGGGCTCCTGAGCCTAATGTTCGAACACCAATCACTAGAGAGGATATACTTAGATCAGTGAACGATGCGAGTATTAATATCCCTAAAGCCAATGCGGCGACGAAAGGGCTAGCGTGGCTTAAGAGACACAAACTAGGCATTCGTTGTGGCGACCAGTGGAAGAAATTCATTTTGGAAAGTTGATGTAGTTTCGTTAGTGATTTCCGTGACCAGTTTCGTTGATGTAAATTTTTTGCTTGTGAAGATGAGAAATAAAATTGTTAGTAATTATAATCACATTATTTATTGGTCTTAATTTTAATTTAATTTATAAATATTGCACAAAATACATTACTGTTTAATATTAAAATACATTGCATGACTAGAAGAATTACTAATGTATTTAAGTCAGTTTGTTAAAATCACTTTTCTCGGATACCCTCGACCCTTGCAAGAAGTACAGGTCGTCTATGACAAACCTGTGAACAAGAAATATAGCTATGTTAATTTCCTATTTATAGCAAACCCTAGGTAGTGCGATTCGAAAATAATCCATCAAAATACACGGACCTAGAAAACTAACTCAGACTCAGATGACTGAAATCAGATCTAGTACGTCTACCATACAAATGAAAAGTTGTTCTACGACTCCTGACACAATAAATGATTTATTTTTTAATTGCGAATTCATAAGGTTTGGCTGTATGGTATATTGTGCATTAGACTTTTCACTTTACCTATAAAAAATTAAAAATTGAATCTAACAAAAAAAGCAAAACTAAAGACTAGACTGCATGGCAGTATGCCTTCGCCTTTTTCAACAAAAGAAAATTACAGGAGCAATAAAATTTAAAAAGAGGGTAGACCGATTTATTTACCAATAAATATCCACCCGCATTTACTTCAAGTTCATACTAAACTTCACAATGCATGCAGTCAAAATGCAAGCACATGCAAGTGTGCCGAAATATCGTATTACCGTTCAAAAAAGGTAAATTCAAGAAATCCTGTTATTATTGACATTATTGTGTATGTGAATTTGTGACAAAGCCACAAGAAACCCGACTTAATTTTCTCACTTTACGTACTATTATGTTTTTACAAAAAGTGCCTCACCATTTTCGCGTAACGACGACGTAAACTGAATAAATAAGCATAAATTCGTCACTAGCATGGCTCACCGGTAGAACAGCAGCGGCAGCGGCACAGTCGCGAGGTGCCACAGCGCGTGCGCGTCCCACGTGTTGTACTTGGGCGGGAAATCCAACAGCTCCAGCGACAGCGCCGCGCCCGACAGCAGCGTGAAGACGCCGACGCGCCACGCGTGCCTACGGCCCGCCAGGTATTGGAGAACTGCCCATCCCAGCCACATTAGAGAGCCAACTGAGCCTGGAAGGCGAGCAGGTACCTTATTCAATTGATGTTCTGTAGGCCTAAGATGCGCGCCGTGATAACTTTTATCGACGTCAAAATGTATGGGCAAAATCGATAAAATGGCGTGATAACCGCTTATCGTGGCGCGCATCTTAGGCGTTTATCTTTCAAACTGATATATTAAATAAAATTTTAGCTTAAAATTATGCTATTGCTAGAGTTGGATAATTGCTATAGTACAGTTCAAGCTACCCATTTTGCAGTCGTGCCTCGTTCTTCGCAAATAATTAACATTTGGTGAGAGCGAAAGTACGTACAAAACAATAGGTAGGTGGAACTGGCTCACTGTAAGTGCAGTGTTAATTTTTAAGAAGAAAGAAGAAATGTTTCTAATTTTTTATGCTTTTGGTTTTCGTTTTAATATTTTGACATTTTGATTTGTGGACTTGAGACATTTTCTGGAAAACACGTTACGAAAAATCTTTTTTGGTACTTATTCTTACCAAAAACAACGTTGATCATCATGTTGTACTCGTAGTCTATGTTCCCCGAGTACAGGTACCGCACGTGGTCAATATAATACATGAATGGCGGAACCAACATGAATATGGTCATCTTTCTCCTTCTATGGAATACCCTGTAAACAAAAGACGTAATTTATCATCGATTTAGATTCACGCCGAGCTCCATTAATTGCCACGATTTGATCCACAAAATTATAAAGCCTTTTTAAAATAAGTATGTCGTACAAAAAGCTGGTGGAACTCATTACTCATCACAGCAGGTTCATAAGTGTTCTAACTAAAGAATGCCAACCAAAAGTTTAAGTAATATTTGTGATAACAACCGAACGATAGCAGCGATGAATAGCGCCATGACCATAGACAAGGCGGACGCGTAGTCCATAAACTCCGTGAAGGGGTTGTCCCGGGTGTGGAATATTGTGGACCACACCCATCCATTCACACACACCTGGAAATAAACTAGATGCATGAGCTGATTGCGAAGATTGAATGTGAAACTATAAGCAAGCAAAAAGGAGCATTGTTAGTATCCTGCAAGGCGCGTTTTTAGCTCCAATTTTATTTTTGGTATTGTCAAGTGTAGTTGAAAATGGGACAAATCCCTCAAAACCTATACTGAATTGAAAATGGCAATTAGCAAGTTAGCTTGAATAGCTTCAATTGCTGATGCTGTCAATATCCTAACTTAGTATACTCGACGTGTGAGAAGAGCAAATTAAATCAATGAAAAAATAATGATTGACAGGTTTTCTTCCTCAGTAACACTCACAGCAGTAAAGACATGCCAGAAGAGTACAAGTGGAGCGCTCCTGATAGTGAATCGCCGTTTGATCTCCAAGTGCATGTAGACGTGCGCCAAGAGGTTCAGCAGCGACGCCAGCGCAGACCCTGGCTCCTGGATGCCGAGCACTCGCACGAAAGGCCACTGCAATAGAAATAAATGTCCACCAGAGCACTGGTTTTTAAACATAGGAAGAAACATTACTTAGCGAATAGCCAGTGTTAATAAGAAGATAAAAAGATAAATGGAAACATGGTTCTTTAATCTAAATAATTTATATTGGCCATAATAGTTTTTACCTTGCCATGAAACTTTGGTATAGCGTATCCTCTCTCCTGGAAGCCCTGGACAGTCCGCCACATGCACTTGTAGCGGCACTCGTCCCCACAGTTCCACATCATCCGGCTCCAGATGCTGAGCTCATCTACTACACTTGTCTTAAATGATGAACCATCTGTAACATTGTTTTTATAACTTATTGGTAGGTATTATCATCCATACAAGTTAGAATAAGTAGTAGGTATACATGTATTCCTAATCATTAGTTTTTGGTATTGTAAATTTTATTAGCTTTGTAAATTTGTTTCACTTCTAATTAAGTCCAGATAATTACCATAAAAATTGTGCAATTTAATTGCCTTGTTAGAATGATCAAACATTTTTTTATGAATCTAAAACTGGGCTTTCTTCAGGAATAAGTGTATCTTTTTAGAACATAATTATGCAGTATATTCGTCCTTATATGAGGCCGGTCGTTACTCGGTGCTCCAATTTTAATTACCTTTATCGCAGAAGTCTGTCTTACAGTTTACCACGCACTTTTGATAAAAAGGCGATCGGTCGCCTTCGCTAGCCGATATGAATTGGAATTGCTGAATGAAAAACACAAATGCAATGATATAAGACTTCATTTTGTTAAAGCAGAAGTCTAATTCTTCATTAAGAGTTCACTGTTCGCCTATTTTATGGTTTAAAATTATAATAAAAGCATTAAACATTTATTTCACCACCGGCTAAACAAAAATCAATCAATCCCTTTTTTTGACATTTCTTTGATAATAATTTGACACGTGACTGTGACTTTGACATTCACCTCTGGCTTAAGTTGTTGTGTCTGTCGCAGGCAAATTGTATGATTCCGCATTTTAAAAACGGCGTCGTCAGTTTACAAACGCTCGCTGTTCTGTGAAATGCCGAAGGCAAATTGGCGACTCGTTCAATTGATAAAATTTCGACATGATTGTTGCAATAGGGTGACCATCATAAAACACATGTAGGAAAATCGGACCTTATATCAGTAATTCAAATTCTATTTAAATAGACAATATCGATCTTTAATTTGGTACTGAATTTTGTCTCGACTACTGTCCCTATTAATATCTAACAATATTTATTTATTTGGTCACCAGCAAGGTTACACTTTAGCGTTCACATATCATAATAGTCTTCCATAGGTATGTTTTCCGTTGGGCTCTCAGGGCTGTCTTTTTTCAGAATAAGATAGTCCACATCGCCAATACTCATACATCATATTTTTTATACCATATTTATAATATTCCGCAGCAGTCCTCCGAGCACCAGATCCCATTGTCACCTTAGCGTTTCTTAAATGCCTGATAACCTCAAAAACTTTTTCATTTGTCTACGGCTTTTTCACTGCTCCTATTTTTGAATCGTAAAATAAATGTCTTTAAAACAATAGTTTTTTGTGAAAAGTCCTTTGAATACGTAGAATTTGCACTGTTTTCAATATTTTTCAGTATCACAACACCACTACTCGACGCCATTTTTCTTGTTTTGATTGGCAGCGCCTCGCGTGGTAAGAAAAAGAACTAAATTCTTCAATTTGCCGCGGCATTTTGTAAACGGCGATTGAATTGGCTATCAAATTTTGTGGCATATTATAAAGTGCCAAGGCAATTTACATTTTGCCTTCGGCATTTCATAGAACAGCGAGCGTTTGTGAACTGACGACGCCGTTTGTAAAATGCGGAATCATACAATTTGCCTGCGACATGTCCATGTCCATTTGTGATCAATTACAATAGTCAGAGCCCGAACTTTTTTTCTTTAAAAAATCATAACAGCTGACACCTAACAAGTGACAATTTTGTAAACATAACCTACAAATTATTGAAGTCGACAGAGAACTTGTACTTGTAATGAGAAAATGGTACTTCTTTACAGAACATTATGTGCAGCAAAGGAAATAAAACGGCCTCGTAGTTTTCTTCGAACTAAGTTTATTGATTCTGTCAGACTTCACGTAAAGGGAGGAACGGGAGGTACTGGTCTTCCTAAATACGGAGGGCTAGGAGGCCAAGGAGGATGTGTTTACTGTATCGGCAATGAGACATCCAACCTCAAAAATATTATGAGCAAGTACCGCGGGAAAACTATCAGCGCAGGACATGGCGAGGATAGCCGCAAAACTAAGATAGTCGGCACTCCTGGAACCGATGTCAAACTAGAGGTTCCGCTTGGCGTCACAGTGTACAGAGAAGACGGACAAGTTTTAGGCTCTGTTGACAATGAAGGAGAAACAATAATACTAGCCAGAGGAGGTCCAGGTGGTAATAAGGAAAACAATTTTCTTGGACACTATGGACAAGTTCACCATGTAAGGTTAGATTTGAAACTAATTGCCGATGTAGGTCTTGTCGGGTTTCCAAATGCTGGCAAGAGCTCTCTGCTGAAAGCTATTTCGAGAGCCAAGCCTAGAATAGCTAATTACCCTTTTACTACAATAAAACCTAACAAAGGTATTATCCAATATGATGATCATAGGCAGATATCAATAGCCGACTTACCCGGACTCATAGAGGGTGCCCACATGAATATTGGCCTTGGTCATAAATTCCTGAAACATGTTGAGAGGACTAAGCTGCTGCTATTCATAGCTGATGTGCAAGGCTTCCAGTTGAGTCCTAAACACCCAATAAGATCATGTTTAGAAACTGTCCTGCTTCTTAATAAGGAGTTAGAACTTTATGACCCAGAATTGTTAGAGAAGCCTGCAATTTTAGCTATTAACAAAATGGATGTGGAAGGTGCAGATCAGATCTTTGAGAGTATAAAGGAATCATTTCGTGATATAACCAAAGTAATAGAAACAGTGCCTGAAGAAATACGTCCTGAAAAGGTTATGTCTTTTGAAGATATTCTTGGTATATCTGCTCTGAAAAGGGGGGAAAGTATAGAAAAACTAAAGTTGTCTTTGAGAAAGAGATTGGATGAATTTGCTGATGAAAATGACCCCAACATTGTAGAAGCTAATAAATTGTTGAAAAAGAATAGAGCCATGATAACAGAAAAAGGACCTCAAGTTACCTGAACAAAGTATAAGTTTTGGTTTATTTGTATTTTTACTGTTAGTTATAAATAAAACACAAGGAATACACCAATGTTTATGATTTATTGAAACATAAATAAAAGCTCCACAATGATACTTAACTTGCTACATCTCCAATTACTCCTACATTGCAAAACTAGTCAAACCTTTATCACAGTATCCTAAATTTACCAACCATAAACACTGAGCCTAATTCCAATATGTTCACTATCTTTATAGTATGTTTTCTTTCATAATAATAAATAAGAAAAGAAACTACAACTTCTAAAGCAAAAACAGATCAAGAACTGAAACAGAATAAGTAAAGTGCCTATATTATGTAAATTATATGATAAACAATTTAATAAAGTGATAAGAATATTACTTTGTTCTAAAGGTAGTGAACATTTTAGATTTATCAGCATCCTTAATCTATGGAAGTGTCAACATTTGCAAATCACGCCTCGACTTTCAAAATGATTTGAGCTGCCTCCAACACTCCAAATATATCATTAAATAAATTTGGGCCAATCATGCCAGTATGTTTGTATGAGTAAAAGAGTTGTAAATATTGACATGATTTTACAAAGGACTCCATGGTCACTGGTAAAGACTCCATCGTGATGTGATTGCTGATGTTGACTCAGTTTAAAATTAACAAGATATGAGATTACAAAATACAAACATTAACATAAATGTTCCAAAATAATTTTTAATCCACATTTCAATATACTCAGTCCGACTTGACTTCATCTTGTTCCCAATAAACTTTGATAGAAGAAACTTATCTTGCATCTTCATTATCACAACCTCTAAACAGTGAAGAAGTCTAAAGAAACAAATTCATAACTTCTCCACCCTAAAATAACAAGGTACAGCTTAAACAATTAATTATGCATAGCTTTTTTATTACACTTATATAGAAAACATATTACATTCAGATTGCGTTTTACTTATTACAAAGCAGTGGTGGTGTATTAATTCCGTCACCCTGCAGCTACATACGAGGCACAATATGATTTAATAGTAACTTTGAATTTCATTTTGATGGAATTGCGATTATCAGATACATGACGATATATTTGTACAACTATTTGCCGAAACAGACCTTACCTTGTTTATAATGGCAAGTACCGCCTATATTTTGACACAAATACACCGTTTATCGCAATATTAGTACTATTAGTGTAACATGGCAAAGAAAAATACAACTCTGACAGAGAAAGACTAGAAAATATTAGCTTACAGACTAAATAACTAAACAAGGTCAAAATATTAAAACTATGTTTATACGTTCTATGAAATCTTGCAAAGTTACCAAAAATATGTCCACACTTATGCAACAACTTCATTTTGTTCACTATTTAATTTAATACAATTAGAAATATACAGGATTTTGTGTTTAAAATACTAAAACATTTACTGGTAGCTATTTACTAGGTCTAAAAAAATTGTGTGATGTCTGTCAATGCTCTAACTTTTAGCTAGGCCAATTTAGGAAACTTGCTAGAATAGGACGGACCATGAGAGGCCACAGTAATATTGTAGTTTTGTGACGAAAATATGCCAAGCATTATTTTTATCGAGTATACTCGAAATATTTTTGTATTTGAGCTTTCTGGAGCTATGAGTTAGATAACATTTTGTTTTACGTACAAGGAAGTCGGGTAACACTTTCGTTTAGGGTCTATTTTACATTTCAACGAGTACCGCAGCTCGGTTCGCTAGGTCGAATCTGAAGATCGTTCGTAAAGAGACGTAGATTGTTTACGAGTATAGAAAATGCGACACCGATTTAATCATCTCTCAGTTGACTTTCGACGGTTGAACAACTGAGCCGCGGGAGTGAAGACCGAACTCGAGTGGTGCTTAGCGAGTGTCATTCGGCTTACTGAACAGTGAACTTTGTCCTATTTCTTGATGAGCGTGTCGCGCCGAAGCAGATGGCAGCACAGCCAGCTTAGGCTGCGGACGCGGGGGCGGCGGGCGCGCGGGGGCGGGGCTCACTCGTCGTAGCGCTCCTCGGCCTCCGTGGCCGTCTCGGCGGGCGGCAGCGCGGCCGGCTCGCTGGCGCTTGACTCGCACGGCGACGCAGCTCGAGGCGGGTTGTCGCTTGACGCGCTGCCTGCAGAAACATTTTATATTTTTTATATTTTTAAACCGGCAGACAGTGGTGACTGAGTTTGTTGCGGCGCTTCTTCTCAGCACTTGCCAAATGTTTGTCTCGAAGCGCTGGTAGGGCAAAAAAAGAATGAGACATGTATAGGCTCCTTAAGAGCATTTGACGATTTGCAAGAACTAATTTAATTAGTCTAAACAAATAAAGATAATTTTGATTTTGATTTTGAACATTACACACTAATGAGGGCCTTTTTTGACCCATGAAAATGGCCTGTATCTACAGCTGGAGGACGGATGTGAAACCTGAACCCATTAAAATGTTTCCTCTGCCGTTTATTGGTCGGGGTCTTGGGTACTAGAGCCGACCGAGACGCCTCCCGCGAACGTCCCGCCCTACACGGTGGGAACCTCACCCTGTCAAATAAACTAAAACTTTTGAAGTCAGTTTTACCAGTTCCTGTGCCAGATATCTCTATCCGAGACCTGTGAACCAAAAGTTGTAGTTTATCTGACTGGTCTGAGATATACCTATTCCTAATAGGTTTCAGAACCCAATTTGAACAGTATTAAAGTTAAATACGCCGTGGCTGTGTATACAACCCGGTCAAGTTACTGCGCACCGGGCAGCCGTGACATCACATCGACGCTCTGGTACGGAAAGGGCGAACGCGAGGAGGTGTGCGAGGGAGAGTCGTATTCCAGCGAGGTGCAAGCTAACTGTAGCTTGATCGGGTTGTAATGGATTTTATATTATGAAAATTAAAGATACCCGATGCTGATGATGGCTAAAGCCCGGTCTCTGAGCACGTAGAATTTTGTCCAATGACCCTAAGCTACCCATCCTTGTTGCTCGCGCGTAATTATATTGCTATCGCGACTGTGCGACTGGCACCCGCAGTGAGTGTGCGAGCGCGATAGCAACATAATTACGCGCGAGCGATAAGGATAGGTAACTAGGGGTCATTGGTCAAAATTCTACGTGCTCACGGACCAGACTATACACATAAGGGCTGCTGCTGAATACTTACTGTTGTTGGTGGGGTTGAGGCGCGTGTCTTGCGGCGAGGGCCGCTGCTTCTTGGCGGCCGGGTCCTCGCGCGCCTCCTCCACCTGCGCCGGGCACTCCAGGTGCACCAGGTGGAACACCTGCACACACAGACATGCTTTAGCAAATTGAACCTTAAAGGACACTAGATACGAACAGAAACAGCACCAAAATTACAGTAATTGGCACTGAATAAGAATACTTTATTCAGCATAAGACATAACATTAACCTAGAAGCTATGCTGAAGAGACGTCCACTCAGCAATATTCGCGACATAACAAGCGCCATATCGAGAAGCTGTTTTTCAGCGGGAACCAACACACGATGAAGATTGCGGATTGTGCGCCCTCTTGATCGAGGCGGTTTGATGATGCATAGATGTTTAGATAATATAAAATATTCTATTACAGATTAGGCCGGGTCGCCTCGCAGACTATCAGCCAAGAGGGCGGGCAACAGGGAGCGTTATGGACGGTGATCACAAAAAATAAAAATAATAACTTATCAAAACTAAACAAAATTGAAAACTAATAAACAGAATTGAAAACTAATGATAGTACATTTATGAACTACACAACGAACCGCTCCACCCGATACACTTGATAAATGATCATTGATGGCATCTGGAGGGACCTGAAAGATCTTTACTGGGTAGAAGGAGTCGCTGTTACTTACCTCATTGACAGAGTTGTTGGTGCCGACTATGCGTATGATGGACACTGGCCGCGGCGAGAAGTAGATCACTTGCCACGATCTGCGAAATGATAAACAGAACAAGTTGGAAAAAGTTTTCATGGAAACCAATTCTATAGAGAAACAATGTTTTAGAATTGTAAAATCATCAACTGTGAAAAATAATCATGGGAAGACACGATGTATTCCACGTTATAAATTCAACAAATGTAAGAGTAGAAAAGTATGTTATTTCAGCTTACGTGTCACGCACGACGCCATTGAATTTTTTTTTATTATGAGTTCTGCAACTTGGCAATATGTGTTAACACAATAAGCCATTCAGATGAGGTATCTTGATCTTGCCTTGTCAGGAATTCCTATGAATCTCTTTCATCTGGTATAATAATTAGGTATAAGCCATTGAAAATGAATGAAGACCGTGTGACCTGCAAGCGTCGCGGGTGCGGTCGCACGCCATCTCCCAGTCCCAGTAGTTGAGCGAGGTCTCGACGTAGTAGGAGTAGTGGCGGTAGTCGCAGTCCCACAGCAGCAGCCGCAGCGACGACAGCAGGTAGGGCTGCGCCAGCTGCACCACGATGGCGCCCGAGCCCAGCTGGTGGCACGTGTAGCCCTGCTCCCAGTCGTAGTGCTCCGTGTCGCCGTTCAGGAGCGCGTTGCGGGAGCGGCTGCCAAAGAGAATAAATAATAATAATAATAATAAGAAGAAGCTCTCGCTAGATGGTTGGCTCAAGGGTCAGTTTCAAAAGGCGGTGATTCTCAGCACGGCACGCATTGTCCGGAGGTTCCTCAGCCTGTGACCCTGACCACCGGTAGCTTGGGCCCTGCTCCGCTACCAGCGGATTAACTATTTTTAAGTTTTTTTTTTATAATGTATTTTTAGTTTTTTTATAATTTACATTGTAAAAAAAAAATATTAAAAATAAGAAGGAAAATGAATAAAGAGATAATAATAAATCTTTGGACAATTTCACACAGCGCCAGCTAGCCCCAAAGTAAGCAACTTAATGCTTGTGTTATGGGTGCTAGCTTAACGGATATACTACTTATATACTTTTTTTTTTTTAAATACATACATATTATACATAGTAACACCCAGACCCGTCACAGAAATTAAAATTCATCATTTCAATTTCTGCCCGGCCGGGAATCGAACCCGGGACCTCTCGGCATAGTAGTCCGTTCTGAACCACTACACCAAACGGCCGACAAAGAATAGATGCAGAGTAAACACAAATGAGTAGGTCATCTTCATAGACACGCACCGAGCGCGGTTTGTATGTGAGCGCGCCAATACGTATGCGGCGCGCACGCACACACTGACAAAATTTAGCGTGGATTTGCGCCGAGTTGTTACTCATTTATATTTACTCTGATAGATATCAAATTCACATTTTTTAATGCTATTCCAGAGATCCAAGATCTTCAAAATAATACTGGACAGTATGGACCCTGTTGGTCCACGGACTTGGCTAAGGGCGCTATGGTGCCCGACCGCATCTGATATTTGGGCTCCTTTATGGTTACAGGAACGGTGGCCCACTGTCCTGCCATTAATTTAAGTGTAGCTACGGCCATGCAAGGCCGTTTTCGTATTTTCGATTTACCTGTCGCCATCACGTTCGCGTGTCAATGTCGTCGTGTTATGAGTGAGTATAATGGATAAATTATAAAAGACAATCAGTACACAAGGTAGCGTAAAGGTAGCAGGGAAGCGCTGGACGCAGGCCGCTACCAATCGATCAACGTGGAAAGGGGAGGCCTATGTTCAGCAGTGGACTTCCTATGGCTGAAATGATGATGATGAATTAGTACACGCTCACAGGTATTTTGTTCCTTGTTTTAGGACCAACGACACATACAATATTCGTTTTTATCACAGTCTGTTCTATGCCTGTGCACGTACCTGATGCCCTCGATGACGACGGCGGACAGCTCGACGGTGGCCACGTTGTGCAGCGGCTTGATGAGCCCGTCGCACAGCGGCGGCACGCGCGCCGTGTGCAGCGCTTCCAGCGCCACCGCGTGGAACACCTGGTGGGCATTATTAAAGGCCTATTCAAACCTGAGCGATATTCGCTGCCGCTGTGGGTAGAGGTACATACCGCGCGGGTTTCGCTCAGGTATTTAGTATCAAGTACCGCGGCTAGAGCGTTTTCTCTGCCGCAGACGGTAGCGAATACCGCTTAGGTCTGAACAGTATTATTACCGCATACCCACTGGGTTTTCTCTGCCGCAGACGGTAGCGAATACCGCTTAGGTCTGAACAGTATTATTACCGCATACCCACTGGGTTTTCTCTGCCGCAGACGGTAGCGAATACCGCTTAGGTCTGAACAGTATTAGTACCGCATACCCACTGGGTTTTCTCTGCCGCAGACGGTAGCGAATACCGCTTAGGTCTGAATAGGCCTTAAGTTTAAGTTCGAAGATTCATTGCAAGATGTGTCATGAGGCGGAAGAAACGGCACTAAACATCCCCACAGACTGCGGCCCTATGATGAAGAAGCGTAGCTTACAGCTCGGCTTACACCCACAGGATGTAAAACATATCGCCCCTGTTTTAATAAATAAAAGATGATCCGCATTTAAGACTTACTCGTAGCCCCCAAAAGATTACCTACTAATAGATGCAGGATTCGGGGGCAAGCTGTAAAAGATAGTGGCGATTACAATAGATAGATCGATACCGGTCGCTAGGACTTAATTGAACTAGAATAGCCAATCAACAAAAAAAAAATGCTAATAGTTTATTTATTTCTTTGGGTAAAAAAACAGTATTGAAGTACAGTAGTAAATAAATAGTAATAATAAACCAATATTATCTAGTTTCAACACTAGCATCATTTACCACAGCTTAGTTAAAACAGTTAATTAAACTTGTGTTGACAGTGGTCATAGTAATCGTTGACTGCTAATGAGTTGACATGAATTGAATGCCCGTTTTCACCATCAATCCCTAATTTTTATGTGACTCCTATGAAAACAGAATTCCTGTTGTTTATTACGCTAAGCTACTACGGACCTTATTGACGGTGTTGCTGGTGCCGACGAGCTTGATGTACTGCACGACGCGCGGCTCGAAGTAAAGGTTCTGCCACGAGCGGCAGAAGTACTTGCTGTGGTCGATCACGCGCACCCAGTCCTTCTGGTCCACCGACACCTCGATGTAGTACGCGTACGACCTGCGTAACGAATGGACGCCTTTATAGACGCGAATCTTCTATAGATTTTGCATGGCAAGGGGGTTATAACGTCATTAGATCATGTACGAATGGACGCCTTTATAGACGCGAATGTTCTATAGATTTTACATAGCAAGGGGGTTACTATAACGTCATCGGATCATGTACTCAATTGACTGATATTAGGCTGTACGTTAACTATGGGCCTCATAAGAAGGCTCGAGGTCACCCAAAGGGCGATGGAGCGTGCTATGATCGGAGTTTCCCCGCGTGATCGAATTAGAAATGAGGAGGTCCTCAGGAGAACCAAACTGACTGACATAGACCGCAGAATTGCTAAAATTAAGTGGCAGTGAGCGGGGCACATAATAGCTCGAAGACCTGATGGCCGCTGGGGCAGAAAAGAAAACCACAGGCCGGAAGACGTAGTGTGGGCAGACCCCCACTAGGTGGACCGACGATTTGGTGAAGGTCGCGGGAGATGCCTGGATGCGGGCGACACAGGACCTGTCGATGTGAAAATCCTTGGGGGAGGCCTTTGTGCAGCAGTGGACGTCATTTAGCTAAAACGACGTCGTTAAAACATGCGAAGGTGCGTCGCTATCGAAAGAATAGTATTGCAGTGAAGCGTAGACTCGTAGAATGGGTGTGCGTCCTAATTGCCTAGCTCGCACTTATTACGTATCAATTACTATATTTGATTGAAAAAGGGACTTGAGTTTCTTCTGCCACTTCTTCTCAGCACCAACCCATATGTTGTCCTAAAGTGGTGGTAGGGCAAGCTATACATATTTGGGACTTGTATAAGTGCCCTAGAAACTATGTACTAAACTAGCGGTCGCCCGCGACTTCGTACGCGTGGATCCCGTTTTACCCCCTTCATCTATCTTACGCGGTGTAGATTTTTTCATACAAATTTTTTTTCCCGCTAACTCCCGTTCCCGTGGGAATTTCGGGAATTCCTGTCTTAGTGCACCTCTACGATACCTAAGCTACGTCCCTTCCAAATTTCAAGTGCCTACGCTTAGCCGTTTAGGCTGTGCGTTGATATGTCAGTCAGTTTCTCCTTTTATATATTTAGAGATAAACTATTTGATTTGATTTCCACCTGTTGTCGCGGTCCCACAGCAGCAGTCGCAAGTGGTTGATGATGGTGGTGGTGGCGAGGCGCACCAGGATGCCGGGGTTGTCGGCGGCGTCGCTGATGGTGTGCCGCGTGTACCCTCGCTCCATGTCGTAGTTCTCAGTGTCACCATCAAGCAAGGCTGTCCGCATATCGCCAGATATGACGCGCGCGCCACGCTTCGGTGTCGCCACGTTTTCTTCTGGCACTGATTAACAAAGGATGACACGTTTATTTAAACGCATAGCGGTACTAGAAGTCTTTGTAAATAGACAAAATCAAAAAGGCGTTACAGCAAGCAGCAACAATAAAAATATTCAGATGTTTTTTCTATGCTAATCGCATAAAAAATGCATGACGTGAATAACTTTTTTTTTGCTACAGAAAACAATGAATTAACAGTGAACTAAAAAATTAAAACAAACAACATAAGTAATATTTATAGAAAATAAAAGTAAAATAAACGAGGCTTCCGGCGACTGGGACCGCAATTAACTGGGACCGCTGTCCCAGTCGCCAGAACCGTAAAAAATAAATAATTTTCTTCCGGCAACTGGGACCACTCATAGATAACTTAGAAAAATATATTATTCAGGCCAAAATCGGTACAGTCATACGAAAAAAATTCTAAATTATTTATTTGAATCATCTTTGACTCGTTCTAGACATGATTTTATACTATGCGCTTAGGAATTAGTAGATTAAGCTAGGCCATAATTACATACATTAATACAAATATGTACTAATATTAGACTGAATACTTTAAAACATTTTCTACCAGTAAATTATTATTTACTGAATTTCATGTATGTAGTACAACATATTTTAATGCTTGTTATTTTTCCCCTTAGAATCTACTATAAATCCACTATAAATCTACTACCTATAAGTACTATAAATCAAACGACTGATTTTTTTATTAAATCAGTATAACCAAGCTATGGTGTATAAAGCTTCGTCGATTTAAAGGTCAAGTAGCCCTTTTTAAATAAACATTTTATATTAATAAATGAGGTTTTTTCTTCAATTATTTCACCTAAAAAATGTTTAGTGTGACTGTACATTTTTTTATTTCAGTTATCATTTACGAGTGGTCCCAGTTGCCGGAAGAATATTATTTAATTTTTAAGGATCCGGCGACTGGGACCGCGGTCCCAGTTAATTGCGGTCCTAGTCGCCGGAAGCCTCAATAAACGTGTATAACTTAAATAAAAAAATACACACACTCGTCACGCCATCGCGATCTAATGAAACAGACAGCGCCATCTTTTAGTAGCGTCGTGAACTACTTGAACCTTCAAAGCAGCATGACTTACACAGCAAGCCGCGATGTGGCAGGTCGGTGCTCTTGGTCTGCGTCTTCTCCTGGATGGCGTCGAGCAGCATGTCGGGCGTGACCAGCGAGAAGGGCCGCACCACCGTCAACAGCTCCTCCAGGCTCATCAGCGTGAGGCGGACGCACTTTAGGATCTTTTCCTACCGAGAAAGAAGTTTAGTCAAGTCAACTCTGGCAAATGAAGTTTGTGAAGGAATAACAACACAAATAAAACAAAAGAAGAGCTCATGGCATTCCAGTCTCTTACATAAATATCCTAGAAGAGTATAACTGCCTTTGAACATACTAAAAAAGATAAAAAACAAGAGACAGGAATTCGTACTCTTTTCTTGCTAACTTAGCATTTTAGCAGCACTTCAGTATCACAATACACATTACAGAAGAAATTATTTCGTAGATTTGGAGATACAATTAAAGTTTTTCAAAAGATCTTGGGTAACTTTATAGCTTTGTCACTGTACCCACATCAATCACTTGAAGCATTGTCTACTTACGACTTGCGCCTGCCCGCCTTCAGATTTGACCCACAGCTGGTTGGCGGTGAACCAGTTGCACACCGCTTTGAAGATGTCTGCTTCGGGCGCGAAAAACGAGTCCCTTTCTAGCAGACCTTGCAGTGCTTCCTGATAACAAAAAGAAATAATAGTAGGTAATTTCAGCCCTAAAAAATGAATAAAATTTAAAAAATAGTTGGTCACTTACGACGGACAGCTGCAAAAAGGAATCGTGTTGGAGCACTTCGGTGGCGTTCCTGTCTAGAAAGTTGTAGCAGTAGTCCATGAGAGCGTTCAGGCCATACAATCTGGAACAAGTTCGATAAAGTTACACTTGTTATAGTTGTACATAGTCAGCCTGTCTAGGCGAGGTCTAAACGTGGCAGATCGCGTCCTCAGAGATAAGCAACCGAGACTGGAAATCGCGACTGTTATTTGACTTTAGACATGTCAGCATCAGTTCATGAGTGAAATAGACAGAGGTTTACGGTTACGCGATAAGCGATTATCGCGCCATTATATCGGTTTTGCCCATACCTACATTATGACGTCTAAAATCATCGATAAGAGTAATTACAGCTCGCATCCTAGCCCGGCTGCTGTAAGCTTTGTGCTATTTCAAAAGTTCAAATAATGCCCGACACCGCTAAGAGATGGCGCTGTCTGTGCGGCTAGATCGCGGTGGCAAAGCGTCATGGATTATAATTTCTTGTCTCTGTCGCAGCACCAACACCTGCCGTAAACCTTCACGCGATAGACTTCGTGTCCAGCTGTGGGCAGACTGACCTGGCCGCGTCGAGCACGGAGCACACGTTGCGCAGCGCGAGCACCTGGCGCAGGTAGTCGGAGATGGCGGCCTCCAGCTCCTGGAAGTTGAACTGGTGCGCCAGCCCAGCATGTCCAGCACTATGTCCAGCTGTGGGCAGCGACTGACCTGGCCGCGTCGAGCACGGAGCACACGTTGCGCAGCGCGAGCACCTGGCGCAGGTAGTCGGAGATGGCGGCCTCCAGCTCTTGGAAGTTGAACTGGTGCGCCAGACCTAGCATGTCCAGCACTGTGTCTTCGCGCAGCAGCGACAGCCCCATGTGGCCTGAGTTTACGGAAACAAATTATAAGAAGTCTGCTTCACACAATGGCCCAATCAAAGGGATAAAGCTTCAACCACACCAACGCTTGCAGGTAACCATCGCCGGCGCGATCAAAGGCCAATGACAGGTCGCGTGAACTGTCAAGGACAAGTTGGTGTGGTTGAAGCATAAGAGTGGATAACTGGTACATTCAAACTCAACATAAAAGTCTGCTTATGTATCAATGGCTAAACTAAGACTTAAATTATTATAAAGAATAATATCATTAACTGTGCTGTCCTAAATAATTAATTCAATAATAGTGAATGGATGGAATTGGAATTATAGCTCAATTTTTTTTAAATTCAAAATTCTATATTGGCCTACTAATACCAACTAAAACTTACCTGAATATACATAACGTAGCAATGCTTTGAATGCATGCAATGGTGCCTGCAATTCCACTTCAGCCTGGAATATAAACGCAAAATAAGTTCATTCCGTATATTATGAAGTTACATTTAGTTATTATTGTTTTCCCATACCTGGTTAGCCTCCCTCATACCCCCATAGAGCAGGGCCCTGAAGTAGTCACTACTGGCAGCGAGGATAACCTTGTGGGCAGGGATGCGCTGCCCTTCCACGATCAGCGTCACATCTGAGTACTCTGACGAGAGGCACAGGGAACCGATGTGCTCTGACAGGTGACCTAGTTTGCATTAAGGTTGTACAGGTTAAAATGTGAAAAAAATTTAACCTATAGACAATAAGAAGAATAGAAACAAAAATAACATACTCTATAACAATTTTGGTAGGTATAAAGTATAAAATGATAGAGGTACGTAATATAAAAGGTTCATACTTATGTGTTCAATGTCACCAACACGTGTACTGGGGGTGTTGTTCACATTCATATACTGGTGCTGGCTACTCATTGTGCCTGGTCACATCTGGTGGTACCCTAGGACAATTGCAATCCTTTGTTAGTTAGTTATCTATGTGGTGTTAGTCTTGGTAAACAAATTAAGATCACTTATTTAAACCTGTACTGTACTTTTTAAATATTGTTTTTTGCAAGTTGCGAAAAATAATTAATGAATTAGTTAACTAGCATAAAACATAAAAAACTTAATGAATCATCACATAAAAAAAAATATTTTAAAATTGATCATGCAAGTCTATTATTGAAGTTGAATTCTCATGGATAATATCCTTACACAACTTAAGTTGAATCTTAAACAGTACCTAACGATTGTTGCAATTGAAACAGAATTTGTCTAGTTGCGCAAATAAATGTATTGACGAATGTTCCAGACAATGTTATAGGCTTAGGATTATAGGTAAAAGGGGAAGTATGGCTTAATCCTTTTGCCAAAAATTCATGATAGTTAATAATAAATGCATTGTTATACCTGTTTTCGTAAATAAACAAACAAATCATTAAGGTGGCTCAACAAAATCATACAATTGCGTACCTTGAATGAATATCCACATCAACAATAAACAACTAAGACAACAATGAAAATTACGATTTGATGCCCTAATAGAACTATAGAAATGTATTATTCTTAGTTAAAATTAAATTGATTGATATGGGTGTTATTCATCAGTATCTTGAAAATAAACAAGATTCGTGTCTTTGTATGCGAATTTTTTCGTCCAATTTTTGACAGATCTGTGGATTCTGTGGATTTTTTTTTTTCTAACAGGTTTAACGGCTTCGGATAGTATCCTTACGGCCAAATCTTTAGTGAGGCAATTCTAGTAGTATTTTCATCCATGAGTATTTTCTGAGTATTTACAATGGATATGAGTTGAGGATTTCTGTTCTTCTGTGTCTATACCTTGATTTTTTAGAATCCAGCAGAGATGTAAACAAACACTTTCATACACAATTACACCATAATCACTTACGTGTTCATAATATCATACACATTATTTAACAAGCCCATGAAACCAACTTTATTTTCACGTTTATACAAGTTTGAAATCAATCTTTGAAACAAATTATTTTAGCAAAATACGTGGACGATGAGAATTTGTGAGACTTGTCAAATTGACTTGACGTTTAAAATCATGTGTTATCTCCATATTGTCTATGACTTGTCTCTGACACATCAGTGCCGTAACCTGTGAGTCATAGACAATAATCTGTAAATTTAATCGATATTATTTTAAGTATTCACTTATTCCGATTACTGATTAATTTTAAATAAAAAATATACGATACTTTGTTTAGTTTTCCAGCGATAACTTCGACAATATTGGAGATAACGTAAATTTATTTTTCTACTTTTAGTGTTTACTTTTTCGGAGTCAGTTTAATTTTTAGTCGGTTTTATTTAAACGAAATTATTTTACTTTTTTATGCATTAATGCTTACGTATTGTTCCATTGTTTATTTTTAAGAAAATAAAAAAACTTCTTTCAATGAGGGTTTTCGCGATTGAAAAATCCGCCAGATGGCAATACGTAGACGCGAGGTCCAAATGCTGCAATGATTGGTTATTTTTGACATGACATTGACAGATATGTTAAAATCCACCAATCACGCAGCAAGCAAGAGAAGTTTAATAACTTTACGGATATCATTGATTGTTTTACTGTCCAGTGTGTTTTTTGATTACATCTGTGCATACAGTTTATTTCCTGTTCTCGAAAATTTCATAATCAGTTCACATTCAATGTTGCGACTTTGTTGCATATTTTTAGTATTTTGACGATCACCCGGCGATGATACGTAAGTACTACAACATTTCACTTCGCGATTAACGAGAGGTTTTGTCGCATCACTAGTTCACAGACTAAAAATTTTCGCTAGTATGGATGGCAAGAGGCGGGGAATATTTTCATCTTCTTGATAGATCTTCAGTAAGCCATCCACTAGCAAAAGCCTTTCCAAATTAAAGGCTGGGCAATGAAGAATAAGATGGTCTAAGTCTGCCGCGTCTGCCTGACAAAATTCGCATTTATCTGAAGATACCATTTTAATCCGTTTAAGGTCGGTAGATCTGTGGATTTCATCAACTTTTGACTGATGATTACTGTCAAAATGTTTTTTTTAATATGGTTTTTTTCATAATCCGATTAACGGACTCACACTGAACTAATTTAGGTAAAATAATAATGCCACATCTATCAATAACGCAGCAGAGTATTTGGTTAGGTATTTGATTTTATTATTTTTATGATCTCAGTCAGCACACACTATCTGTCTAGAGATGGGTTTCCACCCGGGTAAAAACCCACATGAGGGTAAAAACCCAATAAAAACCCGTTTCATTCCACCCGTGGCGTGGGTGTTTACACCGGGTGAAAACAAATAATTTTATAATTATTTCAATTGGTATCTTTTCTTTATTTTTATTGAATTTTTCTCATTTAAGTTTATTGATTAATAAGTAATAAGTCAAATTTAACACTAATATGCATTTATATCGTGGCCAAATCGTAAAATTGATCACGTTATGACGATGTGACCAATTATTTTATAAAATGGTGTTATTTCAAGAATCGTTGAACCGATTTAGAAGAAATTTAGGGGGGATATCGAGGGGGGGGGGGGGTGTCAAAGATGCCAAACTCTCTCTTTGATGACATTACGGTATAAAGTTACAAATAACAACACCAACTACAAAGTACTTCTGCTTAAAACTTGAAATCGAACCGCCCTTCCGCCACTGTAACGCATTGTAACGTTTTTCAAGACCTCCTCTCCCCCCAGATTGCATTACTAACACTAGAACGCCCCCTTAGCAACAAATACCACTTCTCACTTTAAAAAAACGCTATTTTTGTTTTCACCCACCAGAATGGGTGATAATGGGTAAAAACCGGGTTTTTACCCAAATCACCCAGTTTTAACCCAATCGGGTGAAATGGGTTTTTACCCACTACCCATCTCTATCTGTGGCACACCCACACGGATCAGTTATAGCATTCCTAATTCCTAGCACAGAAACCTAACTAAAAGTGCGTCGCGTGTAAAAATATTAGCAAATCTGTAAATTGTACTCATAAATTAAACATCCATTCCGCTGTTAAATATTATGTAATTCAATAACACAAATTATTAGAGATACGTACAAGTTTAAAAATTTAAGTAGAAACTTTTGGAGTAGCTAATGATCGCTTAACGAAAGTTTAGGCTTTAGGCCATAGAGTTATTAATTTAGGCGAACGCGTACACACATGCACTAATGTAATATTTGAAAGAACATACAAATTAATCATACATTCAAGTTCAATTATTAAATACACTAGCTGCCTCCTTTTTAATTATGTCTGCCAGCCAGCGAGACATAAAGCAATTTTATTTTCCGTTATTTTCAGTCACTCTTAACTCTAGTCCCACAACAAATAAATGCCCTGAAAACTTACTAGAAATAAAATATAATAAATAGGAAATCTGAGGGAAAAAATTAAATTCTATACCTACTTTCAGTCTTAATCTAAGCTTTCAGTTAAATAACACGTGGTGCAGCCAAGCCAAGCCACGAAGAGAAAGCGATTTTTACCAAGCTTCTTTAGAATAAGAATATGCGTATCTACATAATACAAGAAGTATCAGTTCCTTTTAAAAAGAGGGTGGTTTTTCCTCCGTGGTTTTTCGTTATTCATGAAAAACGCTTTTGGCTTTGGTTTTGAATTTTTGGCGGGAAACGAGACAGGAAGTATGTATAATAATTAAGCGAAATCGAGACTTTACCCGAATAATTATAAAAATATTTTAAAATATTACACAAATGATTCAAAAATTGTTAAATCTTCAAGGTTTGGTGTTTTTGCATGTTATAAATATATAAAGTTCTTTTTATTGTATCATCAGACAAGAGCTCTCGTGAACTCTATTCCAAACGCAGAAGAGCTAATTTTGCTATGCAAGTGTACGTATGTCCTATTTTACTGATGACTGACTGTGTAATGCTTATTACATATTTATTAATTGAGATAAAAATTATAATAGTAGCATCTAAATTTTTTAATTTATATACTTTCAAAGTATATACTACGTGTAAAATAATATTAAAGAACTACGACGCAAGTTACTAATCTGACTTTTCAGACAGAAAACGGGCGCGAAAGCTTCGTCACGCAAGTGCGATCTTCTGATTGGCTCACAATTTCGGTCATACCAACATAAAAACTGCCTATCACATTTTGGCAATGTTGTCAAAATTATTACCAGTTGTACTAGGCAAGTAAATATTTCGCGTTGTGGAAGTAATTTATTTTTCTTTAATGGTTCGTAATACGAGGACGATGTTATATTATTTAGAACAATAGTTGAAATAATATACTTTGTGCTGAAACTGTGTATAGTAAGTAATATTTTTGGATTTTAGTGTTTCATGAACTTTTTTGTAGAAGGTTGTGGTTCTGTAAAAGTAGCTGCACAATGATACCAGTGCGATCTTCGCACAAGAAAAATGTATCGTATACTTTATTCACACTAAATTTAAAAGTTATTATTTAATTAGTATTTCGTTCATTTGCTCTAATATGTTTTCAAAACTTAGTAGACATCACAAATTATGAAATCTAAAGTGGTATTATTGCGTCCATATGATAGGTATTTCTCTTCGCGTTATTTTATTTTTATATGCATTACAGGTCATCAGTAATGTATTGCAAGAGATAATAAAGTATCTGTAATGATTTCGCAAATGTCCTCGGAGTCGAGAAATGGAGAGACAGCAGTGTAATTCACTTCAAAACTTTGATGAGCCCAAAACAGAAATATTGAAAAAAAGATTATTAAAAACAAGCAGCAGCGCAAATTTTCCGCAAAACGCGTCACAGCATAATGTTCTATTGAATACTTTACGTGTGAGTTACTTGAATAAATGTTTATAATGCAATAAATTTTAATGTGCAATATTTGATATAAATAACCTTGTTCTTGCATTTCAGGCGCCAATATCGAGCAGTATGATCGTGTCCTCAGTGCAGGCGCCCCAGAGCTCCATGCCAATCACACACAATTTAGTCACCCACTCTATTGCCCCTGTGAAAATACACACAAACAACTCTCCTTACCCAATGCAACTGTCAACTGTTCATGTGCCAGTCCAGATCCCCGGCTCCACCTCCAACATCAATGTGCCCGTGCAGTTGTCAGGTCCCACCAGCAGTGTCCCCTTGCAGATTGCTCCCGTGAGCCTTCCCATCCAAGTGTCGGGAACCACCAGTGTGCCGGTCCAACTGTCTGCCGGAGATACTATAAATGTTCCTCTCCAAATACCAGCAGCTAACCAAAATATTCAGATCGCTACTCCAGCTCTGCCCTCTATGCCTTTGCTGCAAAATACCAGTCAATCCATCCACAGTTCTATAATTCACGTACACATGGGGTCTAATCCGAGGCCTGCTAACTTAGATGGGGGTTCAGATATGACCGTGTCGAGCACTTCACAACTACAAATGGCAGATTCATCTGGTGTACATGTCAAAACATCAGTTTCTCAAGTTCACATGACCTCAAACTCTGTGATGCAGATACCGAGTTCAAATAATAATATACAGTTGGCGCTTCCTAACAATGGTGGGTCGGGTACTGTGCAGCTGCGAGGTGCCACTAGAACAGTGCCACACATGGTGTACATCCAGACACCAACTGGACTGAAGCCAGTCACCAGTGGAGAAGTTATAAGCCAAGCTAGCACCAGTGGAAACCCTCCGCAGATAATAGTGAGAAGACCTGTAAGTACAATTTAATTGTGTCTGTTTGCAATAGAGATCAATATAATTTATAATTTTTTATATAAATTACATCAATGAAAATAATGTCCAACACTTTCCACTATAATGTAACATTAATTTGTCTCATATTTTAAAATACTAAACTTATGAATTGTGTATGTTGGACACAGTAAATCAAATATTGTTAAAGATGTGTTAAATAACATCAAAACTATTGTTCTAAACTTCTAATATATATTTATGTTATAAAGTTTTGTTTTATCTGTGTGGTTACACATTCATTTACATGAAAATTATTGATTAATTAAATAAAAAAAAAAGGATTGAACTTTTCAATTTTAACTGGTTATTTAATAATATGTAAATTATAAATAGCAGATAATTTATTGTAGTTTCATTAGACAAAACAAAACTAAAAATTACAGTGAATAACTATGTCATCTTTTTCAGGTAACCAATAACTCAAATATTCACCTCATATCAAATGTCACCAACAAACCCAACATTGCTCCTAAAGTCCAAAACAAGTCTTCAATACTGGCACCAGTGAATGCCTCACAGCCTATTGTCATTCAGAAGCCCAAGCCTAACGAAAAAATGATGGTTCCCGTGAGCATCGCGCCAGGCACACAAGGCAAACAAGCCATAGCTTATCTTGGTTCTGTGAAAAAGGCCACATCCAAAAACTTATCTGATAACCAATCAATACTTATATCCAATAATCAACAAAATGTGACTGCAAACAATCAGAAACTATTCTTGACACCTATGAATATGCCTAAAATTCAAAATACCAAATTTATTTTACCTGTGACCTTGCCTGCCACTATGGCATCTAAAGGCCCTATAATAAATCTGCAAATAGCTAATGGTCAAATTCAGAATGATCCTCAAGGCAACATCACTGTTATGAGAGACACACCTCCTATAGAAACTGCGGAGATGCCACCATTGCAACCGTTGGCAAAAGTTGCTAATATGAATGGAAAAGACAACAATACTGTGCCACAGAGTCCAAAAAGTGATAAACCATTTGCATTTTCGATATCGGGATCCAGAGCAGAACCTACTGGAGAACAAGGGGAATACACACTTTCTATACCAGAGACAAATGCTTCCATGAATGATGACATCTACACAGTTTCCATTGCTGATGATGAGGGTGGTCAGAGCCGAGAGAAGTCGTTTACTTTAGCAATACCAGAGAAAAGTAAAAGTTTGCTAAACAAAAATGTAATTGACCGAAATGAAATGGGACCTATTCCTATTGCTGCTCCAGCCATATTGAGACGATCTAATTCTGATAACAGTGAGAGGAAATCTGTCAATGCCAACCTCAAGCGCCGCATTTCATTGTGCACTGATAATTTCTCAAATAAACATTTTAAGATGTCTTTGGCTCAACAAAGAGCGATGGAAATGCTCTCTGATCCACACGATTCAGATAATAATGACGACCATCGTGTTCCGTCCTTGTTTTGTGATGAGAAACTCGAAGAAGCTAAAGTCAACATGGGTGACTCGGATAATGAGGATATGAAAGCAGATGAACTGGAGAAAAATAGTGACAATATGTATTATAATAATGATTTTATTAAGAAATTAGAAAGGAACAACTTGGAAAGTGCATCTGAGGAAGATCCTCCTGGTTTGATCTGGAACAATGGAATAGCCATCCTACAAGGCAGTAATTTGCAGTTCCAAACAAATGAGTTTGGATTGATCGATCTCGTCAACGTTGGCGAAAATGAGGAGTCATTGCCATTGCCAAATCCTAAATATCATACACCTCTGAAGCAGCGCATGGAACAAAACAGTAGAGATAAAAAACCTACATCTCCCGAAGATATGTATCGCTGCGACGGCTGCGGGTGCCACGGCATGGCCGCGGAGTTTATAACTCCCAATTTCTGCAGTTTGACGTGCCAGAGTGATGTTCAGAAGGCTATTCAGAAAAAGAAAGACAGGGAGCGTATCGAACTGCTCAAAAAGCGGAATAAAATGAGGAAATTATTACTGCGGAAGCAAGGGTCGGATTCCGAAATATTGCTGGACAATAAAGAAGAAAAGTTGTCGTTGAAACAATTCGATTCGTCTCCTCCGGAGGGCTTGGGCGACATGGCGCTGCTGAAGATGGGCGAGGACTCGCTCGAGAACGAGAAGTACCCGTGGATGTGCGGGAAGAACGGTTTTTCGTGGATGCGGTACTTGGAAGTTTGCAAGGCGAAGGCGGCGCCCGTCAAGCTGTTCAAGGACCCGTTCCCGTACAACCGCAACGGGTTCAGGGTCGGCATGCGCATGGAGGCCATCGACCCGCAGCACCCGTCCATGTTCTGCGTGGCGTCCGTGGCCGAGGTGCAGGTAAGAAAATAATTAATTTACTAGCTTTCCGCCCGCGGCTTCGCCCGCGTGGAATTTTGTCTGTCACAGAAAAACAATATCGCGCGCGTATTTGCTCACCGTTTAGACCTACCCTGGACTACGACAAACATTTTAAAACCAAAATCAGCTCAATCGGCCCAGCCGTTCTCGAGTTTTAATCAGACTAACGAACATCAATTCATTTTTATTTATACAGTGTGTCCGGGCATGTAGTGATCAAACTTTAAGGGCGAAATCTAGGGACAATTTTATCGATGAAAATACTTCAAATTTAAAATTGCGCACGCGACATGCGAAAATGCACTTGCCTGAAAGAATCACACAACCTATTCCGATTACTATGGAAACCGCTGGGAAGGGGTATCTTTGTTCAACAATTACGTCGAAACTAATAGACGTAGACTAATAAATTTACATTCGTTTTGTAGAATAGCTCAAATACTAATAATACAATGCAAATAAAACATACCTTAACGACCTGGTTTTTCTTGTGTTGGAAAAAAAGAAGTGAAAAAAGTCACGTTTTTTTCTAATTAAATCCATTCTTACTCCCTTAAAATGTATGAAACTTGTATCTGTTTTCTACTTCTACTAATAGATAATTTTATTGGCTATTGCATGATATAAAATTTTTGCTTATTAGTGTTAAGCTACCCACGTTTTCACTTGTTTTTGAAGGAAGAGGTGAAAACTAAAAATTAAAAACTTAAATCCTCGTAATTTTGCGAGAAATGGGTCAAGCCCCAAATTTGAAGTATTTTCATCGATAAAATTGTCCATAGATTACGCCCTTAAAGTTTGATCACTACAAGCCCGGACACACTGTATAGATAGATAGATTATTTTATTATCACATCGGTTTATTTTCGTCACAGACTTGCGGGTCCCCGAGTGGATTCTAGGAATAATAAAGTCGCTCATATATCTCGGGAATAATGCAACGCTTCAGTTGCATCAATAAAAGATTTTTCGAATCATCAATAATTCAAAAGATTATCGTATTGACTCACAAATGTACCTCTTTATTAATCGATCGCTATTCGAGCTGTCGTTCGAGACGTGCGATCGATGCTCAGGCATAGACATTAGCGTTAAAAGCTCGGCGTCCGGCAGGGTTACCGCATGCGCATCCACTTCGACGGGTATCCGGACGCGTACGACTTTTGGGCCAACGCGGACAGCCCGGACGTGTTCCCGCCGGGCTTCTGCGAGCGTAACGCGCGCACGCTGCGCCCGCCGCCCGGACACACCGTGCCCGGTTTCTCTTGGCCGCTTTACCTCAAGACGGTGCGTGCCATCGCCGCGCCCAAGCACCTGTTTTCGCATGCCACCTCTTCGGTAAGTCAAAGTTAAACTTTCTTTATTTGTATAGACTAATTATCCAGGCTCTTCCCGCGACGCGATCGACTCTGTCCACCTAGTAGGAGGCCTGCTAGGTGGAGCGTGGGCGTTACGTCTTCCAGCCCAGCTGGATGCGGGCAGCACAGGACCGTTCATCGTGGAAAACCTTGGGGGAGGCGTGCAATAGACGTCTGGCTGAAACGAACGAACAATAGACTAATTCTTACAAATCGTCAAATATTTTGCTCTTAAGAAGCCTCTACATGTGTCATAATCTTTTTAACCGACTTCAACAAAAGGAGGAGGCTCTCAATTCAGTTGGTATGTGTTTTTTTACCCTACCAGCTAGCCTAAGTTTAACTCTTGTATAAGACATACCCTAACCCTTTAGTTGTACTCAAATAATACGATATTTGTTATTTTTGTGTGAAAGTTCATTTTCATATTACAAAGATATGTGACATTGCTTAGTGGTGGGTATAACTGGCACGATGCCAAAGGTCAGCGAGCACCAAAGTGTGAAAGCAGATTGAACATAAAATACACTTGAGGTGAAAGAAGGCTACCCTATTTATAGTTACGCATGGATTTAAACAGCGCGTTACTGGAAGGCCTTCATTGAAATACGTCTGTGACAATATTTGTAAAAAAGAACTACAATTTTATCTATTCCTTTATTTCATGAACTTATAAAAAGCTGTCCTTTGATTACTGAGGATATACCAACGCACGAATAAATAGTTTGTAGTCTTCAGTTAAATTGAACACAAAAGCACGCCACTAATATCAATCTTTGAATTGATGGACCCCTCACATAACGTCTCTTTCGAGCAGCGTCGTCCTATCAGCGCCCGCGCAGCTTCGACGCGGCGCTGGTTCATCATTAGCATTTCAGCCACAGGACGTCCACTGCTGAACATAGGCCTCCCCCAATGGTTTCCACATCGCCCGGTTGGTAGCGGCCACGATTCAGCGCCTTCCTGGTGCCTTTATGAGGTCGTCGGTCCACCTTGTGGGTGATTGGTTCGGCCTCTTTTATTTTTTACAAGTTCAATACCGCGATTGATCGCTACACAACACATTAGCATATAATTACTTGAAGACAGCAGTCTATATCTAGGGATTGCAATCCAGCGGCGTTTTCAATCCAGCTGGATTCTTGCTGGATTGACCTGAATCCAGCTGGATCCAGCGCGGATCCAGCAAAAAGTGGAACGAAAATAAAAAGACGACATTTTGAAGTCTTTTTTTAAATTAAGTAACTAGCTTTCCGCCCACGGCTTCGCCTGCGTGAAAAAAGGGCTGTGTTTAGGGTTTTCTTGGAAATTATTCGAATTTTTCTCGCCGTAAAAACCATCCTTGGACTTCAACGAACATTTAAAAAAATGGTCCAGGCGTTGTTGAATTATGCGCTTACCAACACATTTTACGATTCATTTTTGTATTATAGATTTTGTACTTCTTACGATAATTCTATGAAATACGGCTCAGTAACTAATAATTATAATCAGGAGGAAACAGTCTTATAAATTCTTTTAAAATTAACTACGAAAAGGACCGTAATTTAATCTGCAATCTATTTTTTGTATCAATAGAAGTTACGAATCCGAAAATAACAATCTTCTGCGAAAATTAGGCAGTTTATAATCTGACAACAGGAGACTGACCATTTCTTTTTTTCAATCCTCTGGAAGAAAGACAAATTTTATCTATAGTCTAACCTCCCAACCGCACAGAACTGCATATGTGACTGCATATGAGAATGCCCTTTGGCCTCTACACTGGTCGGTTTAGGGTCATTAAATATTCATACACCATAGATAAATGTTCATCTCGCACTCCTTCGTAATCTAATTGACCACTTGGCTTTGGCTTCTGTTTATTATAGTTCTCCTTCTCTCTTTTATGTTCCATCTCAAGCTCTTGCTCTAAAGTCATTTTCACAGGTTCTGCGTCATCATTTAGTTAGACCAGTCTCTTCTAACTCCATGATATCTTCATTTTCTTGCAATGGCTCCACAATATTTTGTTTATTTACTCGTTTTAACAAAGTTTTCATCTCCTGCCGCATCGCATTCTTTTTTAGACAGATTTTTTTACTGCTTTTTCATACTTTTTTGGATTTATCAAGCACACAAACGTACCAGTAACTTCAGAGAGGCGCCGTTCAACGCACACAACAACAGAACGGCAACGAAACCGCGCTGTTTTGGAAATGGCGGCAATTAGAAACTAAGCAACAGAAATTTATACGTTTGCGGATCCGCATCGCTGGATCCAGCTGGATTGCTGGATGCTGGATCCAGCAATTGCAATCCCTATCTATATCGAATCCTATTCAGCCAACCAAGGAAGGCTCAGGAGTGCCGGCACCCTGTGACGGGACGGCTGTTCGGAGATCCAGTGAGTCCGCTTTAACTTCGTTGGCCAGGCAATCGCGTTCGCCTGCATTCCCATTTTATGGTCCTGTGCAATGGTTTTTTGAACAGCAATACTTATGTGCACCATCTAGGGTTTCAAACCGAACTGCTTCCGCGTGGGCATGAAACTAGAAGCCGAGGACCGCAAGAACGAGCTGGTGTGCGTTGCAAGCGTGGCGGACGTGCTGGACGGCCGCCTGCTCGTGACGTTCGACAGCTGGGACGCCATGTACGACTACTGGGTGGAGCCCAGCTCGCCCTACATCCACCCCGTGGGCTGGGCCGAGGAGAACGGCGTGTCTCTCACGCCGCCCAACTGTGAGTACTTGCGAAAGAAAATGTCTTATATGTATACACATAATTAATTTTCACTAATCATATTCATATTTATAAATTAAAATCTCACATAATACTCAATACTCAATAGTTTATTGCTTCAACACATTAGCATTTAGGTCTTACAGTTCAAATAAACATTCTTGACAAATCTTCCTAACATTATAATATAATATATCAGCCTGTATAAGTATAAATAAAGTTTGTTTTGGCGGAGTTTTGGGCTGACACTGTGTAGGTTTGTTGTCGACACGAAAAGAAGAAGTATAAATAAAACTAGAATTATCATGTAACACTATGCATGTCATGGGTGATGGAACTCTTTTTCATACTTTTGTTCTGTGGTTTAAGTGCCACCATTGTAAGAAAACATATTCTGAAAAATGTAGTATAGCTGTTGAGTTTCTGAATGAAGCAAATAAAAAAAACATTGTGAAACCCTATGAATAATCTGAACATCAAGAAGTCTAAGGATAGTATTAGAAAGACCGTTTCCCCATTATTATCTATAAATAGCAATGATTGAAGATAATATTCGGTCAAGCTATTCTTTTTATTTAAGTGCATCATAATAAATTGATATCTCTATCAATTGTTTGCACAGCCGTGATATGCGGTAACCTACTAAACATAAACTCAGTGCATCGTGCGCATCCATCAACTTAGCGTTGCGAGTGTAAATAATCATTTAGGAGTCGTAAAATTAACATATGATAATATCATTGGCACATTTCTGAAAACATTAAATACATAATACGTGGAAAGAGGTAGTATCGACGTAAACGCAAGCAAGTCGAGTCGTAAGGAAGTTTGTGTTTGGTATTCATAATATTTCCGTAAATGAGGATAGTCATTTGGTTTATTAATGTGATTTTATCTCGGTCGTCGAGCAATTACTCGCGGGCGCACTGTTGAGCTGAGTGCTCGTGTTTACGAGTCGAAGTATGCACGCGATGTAAACTTTTATAAGTTTTTATATTTAGGTGAGGCTCGGCATATTTCATGATTAGCTATAGATAATAGTGATTGTTTCGTTATTGATTTCGTAAACCAACAACAATGGAATGGAATTCATTGAACTGTTGATGTTTTACAAGGTTTATTTCTTATTTGCATAAAGTAATATGGGTGTGTGCATCTTACGAATTCTAAATATATTTTTGGTGTATTGTAACAATACCCTTGACGATCACATGTTACGCACAAATTGTAGCAAACGATTTCTTCTATAATGTGCCCTATTGACAGACAATCAGTTTTTATTAGATTCCAGCCATTGCGAAAAAGTATTATTTTAGAATGTTATTTCCGAAAAAAGTATTCTAGAATGTTATTTCTATAAAAAAATATTAAACGAAATTGTTAAATTTGTTAATGTATTGTTTTCGTATTTATTGCCGGTTTTATCTCTACTTGCGTATTGACACACATTATAAATGTGTTGTAGCCACAAAGAGACAAAGTGCACATGCACAAACAAAAAGATATTACCACTTAGCGTATAATATTTTCTCCCCTACATCAAGTAATTTCATATTTTCTTCCCACCAGTTTACAAAGACCCGGACTCATTCTCGTGGGCGAACTACTTGTCGGAGACGGGCACGACGGTGGCGCCCCCACGCGCCTTCAAGCCGCGCCCGCCGCATGGCTTCAAGCCCGGGATGAAGCTGGAGGTGGTCGATCCTAGGGTGAGTATACTTGTAGACTTCATCATCATCATCATCATTTCAGCCATAGGACGTCCACTGCTGAACATAATAATAATAATAAAAGTTTATTTCAGACATAGATCCATAGGTGTTAAAGCCTGGTCCGTGAGCACGTAGAATCCCGTCCGAGCGCGACAGCAACATAATTACGTGCGAGCGACAAGGATGGGCAGCTTGGGGTCATTGGACGGGATTCTACGTGCTCACGGACCAGGCTTTAGTAACATGATAATCTTAATCTAGTGTTAGTAATAAGCTAATAACAATGAGGTAGACATTTATGTAATATGGCTTCCAGTGTGACTCCTGCGCTATAGGTCTCCCCCAATGCTTTCCACGTTGATCGATTGGTCCACCGACAAGGTGGATCGACGACATCGTAAAGGTAGCAGGGAAGCGCTGGACGCAGGCCGCTACCAATCGATCAACTTGTAGATTTACCATGATATTATTGTTGGTAAAATTAACCTTTTTATGCAGAACGAGGCAGGTATTTGACCGCAATCACACTTCACACCTGATGTTAAGCGAGATGTTGTCTAGGATGTTACTTACCTGTAGTCACGAGCAGTTAACGAGATAATTATATGGTTCAATATCTCATGAAAATTGTTTTAAGTTGGCCTAATAACAATGCAAAGACAAGGGGGCATAAAGAGGTCTCATGAAAAGTGTGTGCTGGCAAATTGCACTCAATTCTCGCAAGGGATACTGTTTTCGATTCATCACATGCTCACATGGTCGTTAAATGCCCATACCCAGTGATATCCGAGTTGTTGTCACCATATTTTGTTCTTAATCTAGATTAAAGAAGGTTTAAAACTATCTAAAACTTGCTGGTAAAAGGTTAATAATCTGAATAATTATCTACTTTGTCCAGATGCCATTTCTGATCCGCGTGCCTAGCGTTCTGACTCAGTGATGTCTGATTGTTGCCACCATATTTCGTTCTTTATTTCGACGATATAAGGATCAAAACTATTAAAAAATTACTGGTAAAAGTTTTACAATCTAATACTTTGTCCAGGCGTAGTACTTATTATTATTCTGTGGTCCAGGTGCCATTCCTGATCCGCGTGGCTAGCGTTCTGACCCAGTGATGTCTGAATTGTTGCCACTATATTTAAAAAATAAATAAATATCCTTGGACATTTTACACTGCGCTTCTAGTCCCAAACTAAGCAAAGCTTGTACTATGGGTACTAGACAACGGATATAAACATAATTAAATACTTTTTTTTTCAAATACATACATATTATACATAGAAAACATCCAGTCCAATACAAACAAATATGTTCATGCAAACAAATTGTTTGTACTGTGCAGGAATCGAACCCGCTACCTCCGGAATAGTAGTCCGTTTCGAACTACTACACTAAACGGCCGACTTTCGTTCTTTATTTCGACGAAATAAGGCACAAAACAATAATCTAATACGTGGTCCAGGTGCCATTCCTGATCCGCGTGGCGAGCGTTTACGAAGTGAAGGGGCACCAGCTGAGGATCGCGTTCGACGGCTGGCCGCGCGAGCACGACTGTTGGATGGAAGACGACTCGCCCGACATACACCCCATCGGCTGGTGCCTCAAGACTGGACATCCTTTGGAACCGCCGCTGAGTGAGTATCCTACTTTTTATCATTTTATTTTTATTTCATTTATTTGATCACCAACAAGGTTACATTCACAAACATTAATATGAGGTCTCACAATGCGCGAGCACACACAGGGTGACACACGAACCAATCACAGAGCTCTATTCAACGCTGTGCGTTCGATTTGCTGCATCACTTAAGCAGTTTGTGAGTTTTTTTATGAGTTTTTAACTTATTTATGAGCCTCCGATATTTCCGCACTGTTGCAAGCGCCATGATCACGGAGTAATTGTATCAATGTGTATTTTTATTTTTTTCTATTTTTTTTAGTCTCGTTTAACCCTCCAACTAAGCGTATATGCATGTGTTAGGAGTGGGTTCACCACAATAGAATAGCAATTTACAAGATTCGAACTAGCGTTCTTCGAATATTGTCGCCTATATTATATTATAACAATCCCGTCTTTAGACTTTGAGGACCATTATGAGTATTTTAAATAGCCCAATGGAACCAAAACAAAGCAATGAGGATCATTTCGATTTTTAGCTGTGAATGCAGATTTATAGGGCTAAGAAATCCTTAATACACAGTCCAAAAATTTTTGTTCTACGACAAAAATTGACGAAGTTATGGCCAAATTACTAAAAAAGTTCACTGACCGCCCGGCGCGGGGACGATGACGTCATTATATCCGATCCGAACGCTGCCGGCGTACTGCGTGGATAGAAAATATTTTTTTCTAGCCAAACTATCAGTTTTAGAGAAAAACTTGTAATGACATTTATTCATCAGAATAAAGTAAGCTATCGATAGGTAATTTTTAAAAATAGAAATTGTGAAAAATAACGCAAAAAATCCATACGCTCATACGATTCAATGGAACGCAGAGACGCGATTGGGGTCTCCGCGGTGGTATATTTGGCGATTTATTCAAATAAAGTGTTCATAAGAAAATTACTGGTCGATAGGTTACTTTATTTTGATGAATAAATGTTATCAAAAGTTTTTTTCTAAAACTGATGGTTTAGCTGGAAAAAAATATTTTCCATCCCAATAGTACGCCGGCTGCGCTCGATTCGGATATAATGACGTCACGCGGCCCTGCGTACGTTGACTTTTAGCGGCAAAAACGGCCTATGTTTATTACTTAATATCTTCGTAAGTAATGGTCCGATTTGGATAATTCAAAAAGATATATCTTTCTTATGTCTTAAAGATTAACGTAGATACTAGTTTTATTGAATTTTCTACAACAGTACTGATCCTCATTAAATTTTATAGCAGCCTCTCAGATATTATGTTACCAGATTAGTCATATCACAACAAACAACTTAATGCAACAATTGAATCACAAATTGCAGTAACACGTAGAAAATGTCTCGCTTGTCCTCTAAATCTGAATTGCACTGATCAAATCAATGCTATTCATGCAAAAAAACGTCTCTGCACTGAGCGAGACAAATTGTCTTTTGAATAATTTACAGGATTGTTATTTTTCTTGAAATATTTAGCAGATAGTGAAATGTTTAAAAAAATATTAATGACTAAATTACTAGTAGGAGGAGTGCAGTGCATCCAGAATGAAATCCGATTCAGCATTAGTCCACATTATTGTCCTGAAAAAGTTGTAGGGTTTAATAGGGATGTGTAAAAGCGCGTTTTCCAATAAATACTACCCGTTCGCGCTAAGTTTGCCCGTCTGTGGAATGCGCGTCCCCTCCGCCAACCGCGATTAAACGCAATTAGTTAGTGATTAAACGCAATTAATGTGTCTTATTTTACGCAAATACACAATCTACTATATAAAAATAAGTCGGGTTTTCCTCCCTGACGCTATAACTCCAGAACGCACGAACCGATTTCCACGGTTTTGCATTCGTTGGATAGGTCTCGGGCTCCGTGAGGTTTATAGCAAAGAAAATTCGGGAAAAGGGGGTAAAACGGGATCCACGCGTACGAAGTCGCGGGCGGCCGCTAGTTTTTATCAATAATAATAAATAAAAAATATTTTAAATATAGTTTGTTAAAGTTATAGACGCTTCCTTTCGTGTGACGTCATATCGCCAGCGGCAAACTTAAAGCGAACGGATTGTAACTTAATTTTTATTCCGCAGCGGCCGAGGAGCTACGCGTGGTAGGCGCTTGCGGCGTGGGCGGCTGCCGCGGGCTGGGCTCCTCCTCCGGGGGCGCGCACAAGCAGCACAGCAGCGCCTCCACGTGCCCCTACCGCGTGCGCGGGCCGCTGCCCGACCGCCTGGCGCCGCCCGGGCCCGCTGCCGGCGTGCTGCCGCGCTCGCGCCGGTATGTACACACGCCACAAGCGGCACAGCAGCCCTCCACGTGCCCCTACCGCGTGCGCGGGCCGCTGCCCGACCGCCTGGCGCCGCCCGGGCCCGCTGCCGGCGTGCTGCCGCGCTCGCGCCGGTATGTACACACGCCACAAGCGGCACAGCAGCCCTCCACGTGCCCCTACCGCGTGCGCGGGCCGCTGCCCGACCGCCTGGCGCCGCCCGGGCCCGCTGCCGGCGTGCTGCCGCGCTCGCGCCGGTATGTACACACGCCACAAGCGGCACAGCAGCCCTCCACGTGCCCCTACCGCGTGCGCGGGCCGCTGCCCGACCGCCTGGCGCCGCCCGGGCCCGCTGCCGGCGTGCTGCCGCGCTCGCGCCGGTATGTACACACGCCACAAGCGGCACAGCAGCCCTCCACGTGCCCCTACCGCGTGCGCGGGCCGCTGCCCGACCGCCTGGCGCCGCCCGGGCCCGCTGCCGGCGTGCTGCCGCGCTCGCGCCGGTATGTACACACGCCACAAGCGGCACAGCAGCCCTCCACGTGCCCCTACCGCGTGCGCGGGCCGCTGCCCGACCGCCTGGCGCCGCCCGGGCCCGCTGCCGGCGTGCTGCCGCGCTCGCGCCGGTATGTACACAGCTTAATATAGCCGTAGGTTCCAGTACATTAGAACCATCGCCACTCTTCCCATTATTCTTCTTCTTCGTCGCTACACTCTTGCCAGAGTGGTCGTGGTCGTCACACCAGGTCCGGTGGCAAGTCTCACAATCCGTCGCCATTCCTCCCGCACTGCAGCCTTTCTTGTGCACTCGTGGAGTGGACCATTGAGTGCGGTTTTAATCTGGTCAGTCCAGCGCATGGGCGACCTGCCGCGCGCTCTTGTGCCCTCAACCTACTTCCCATATCTGTCGTAAAAGGTGGCGAGGGACAAATATGCGAACGTCAGGCCTCCTCAAACCGTCTAGCCAGCGTGGAAAGTGTAAACCAAATCTGCCATTATTTTTCCTCTGGTATTTTAGAGAGTATGCTCCTCTAGTGCAGACTAAATGTAAATACGATTTACACCCTTTTAGTTGTATGTAACAAAATGTAGCAACACAAAAATATCTTATCTGTATTCCAAAATTCACTTATTATTAAATTATGGATAATAACATCTGATTTCATTCCCAGGGTACCCAGTAAAGGATCGAAGTCGATTCAAACAAGTACTCCAACCAGCGATTCTGCTAAAGACAAGTATGTATAGAAAAGTTATGCAATAAGACAGTTACATGTACAACGAGCACAATAATAATATTCAACGTCTTGTTCACAGGGACACTAGTTCAGTGAAGAGCAGAGCAACCAAACACAAACATACTGAAGAGGCTAAAAATGATGGGGTAAGTTATTAAAAAATAACAGAGAACTGGATGGACTTTAAGCTGAAATATCATTCTAATCTTAAAAAAATATGCGACAATACGTCTCATTTGTTAGTTGCTGACGCAATTGATTGAACCAATGTTTCTGTCTAGGTATCTGAAGACGATTCGGAGATCAGCGTCGGCGGCAAGAGGTGGCGCGACAGCGACGGCTCCGTCCGCGACGAGCGGGACATGGGCGACGACCGGGACAGCAAGGAGCGGGACAGCAAGGACCGGGACAGCAAGGAACGGGACAGCAAGGCGTGGGACAGCAAGCAGCGGGACACGCCCAACGAGCGTGCCTTGCCGCGGGCGCATCTCGAGAAACATATCTCGGAGCTCGCTCTGTCGAGTGATCCTACCACTTGGAATGAGGTAAACTATTGCATTATTGAAATGTTGGTATTTCGGTGGAGGGGCAATGAGACTAATAAAAAGAACGCAGATGAGAATAATCATAGTTTTTAATGCGTACCACAAACTGACCACTGCAGTTAATATGATGGAAAGTATCTAAATTCGTCTGTAAGTAAATTCGTCTGCTCGTTTGCCTCCTGTCATATAAAAAAAAATCTCACTTATATTTTAGTAAGTCATTCTTTATCTAAACTTATTACTAAGTCTAATAGATATATTATTATACAAGCTTTTGCCCGCGGCTTCACCCGCGTGAAATTTAGTTTGTCACAGATCGACATAAATTATAGGCTATAATGTTATTCTGGGTTATAAACAATAATACTAACTTTCGCATTTATAATATTAGTAAGATTGTAACGTAATGACATGTTTGAGATTTTAGGGGCGCGAGTTTACAATCATATTATATCAGCCTGTATCGTTGTACGTATCGTTAAGATTGTAATGTAATGTGTTCCCTAGTCGGACGTGTCGGCGCTGCTGGCGCGCGTGGGCGGCGCGAGCGCGGGCGCGGCGGCGGCGGCGGCGCGGCTGCGCGGCGCGGAGCTGGTGATGGCGTCGCGCGCCGAGCTCGTGTCCTGTCTGCGCCTGCGCCTCGGGCCCGCGGTCAAGGTATGTGTTCTGTAGTCGGACTGTCGGCGCTGCTGGCGCGCGTGGGCGGCGCGAGCGCGGGCGCGGCGGCGGCGGCGGCGCGGCTGCGCGGCGCGGAGCTGGTGATGGCGTCGCGCGCCGAGCTCGTGTCCTGTCTGCGCCTGCGCCTCGGGCCCGCGGTCAAGGTATGTACGCCCCTTTGCAGACCGTTATCGAGAGGTCTTCTTCTTCTTTTTTGATGTTGGCAATACACGTCGAGGACAACTTGATTTGTGCCATTTTCAAGTTTTAAGTGAGACGAGTTACAAAATGGGAGCAAATGGGATGGGACTTGGGTTAAAATGAAGGATGATAGATGATACCCCTTCCCACCCTTCGAGTCCCAGTAAAGTTGTGGTGCTTTACTAAGACATCATAATGGACTACTTGAGAGAATCCGAAGAGTCATGCTGCACTGTTTTGTTTCATTTGCCCACACTCATGAACGTTCACGAACACTTAATGGTTAATAATCCACTATTATTAATTTATTACACATTGATAGTCGTCTAAACACGAATTTTAGAAAATAAACAAAACTGCTAACATGACGCTTCACATTCCCGCCAAGCTATCGAGAGGTCAATGGATATCCTGACAGCAACTTTGTATAGAATACTGAATATTTTGCCAGGCCACTGAACACTTTTATTCAAATCTTTCCTTTTTTCAAAATATTTATGAAAGCTTTTTCCCTACAGGTGTACGCAGCCGTGTGCCTGCTGCGCGAAACATGCGCGGCGGCCACGTGATGCCAGGAGTTGCGCGAGCGCGCCCTGCACATCATCGTCTGATTTTGTGCTATGGACTACAACTGTGTCATGCGTGACACATCACGTGACTATCCACTGCCACGTTATCTATTCTAGATGAGGACAATATCACAATATTCTGCTAAACATTCTGTGTCACCTTTAGTGTTGTGAACACTTATTGTGTCGCGAAAAATGTGTTGTGTTTGCCACAGGCCGAAAAGATTATGGCGTGATAATCGATTTGTAACGCGTCCTGTGTTACGGACTACAGAATACCGCACCTATCTTTGAGTATGCCTATTTAATTGCTGTGAACACTAGTGTTGTGTCAAACGGTGCTGTGTTAACCATAGGCCGAGGGATTAGTTACTAGACCTTTTACTCAGGAAAGTAAAATACGTTACATCTATAGTGTTGCGTCGTAAAACTGTGCTAATCATAGACAAAGGTGATCAGTCCACTGCCGCGCTCTATATTCTGAAATATACAATGCAAGACCTCTTGCAATAAATCATTGCCCGAATCCACTTGACGTGTTTACCATAGATGTTAGGAAGATTGAACATACAATGTGACTAGTGGTTAACAAAAGTCTTGAAACAAATTGTATAGTATATTATTGTCTAAAACTTCAATTTAGACTATTGGTGTGGTGAAGTCAGTTGCATATATCACTTGAACATTTTATTAATGTTGTTTGGTCTGAACATCCCTGTTTAGAATTTAGATGACTATTTGACTTGTTTAGGATAATAATGTTGTGTACAGTATATGGACTTTGAATTGCCCAGAGGCATTTGGTTTATTTTACTATTTCCAATTGATGTTATGTTCTACAAAATCATTTTTGATGGTGATCTTCTGTGATGACAGTATTAAAATAATCTTACTTACCAGTTAACTTTCCAAATTGAAAGTTAATTGTATGCACAATTTTGTTAGGGTCATACAACATCTCTCAATAATTTGCATAATACCTTGACACTGATACTAGGAAAAATCTGTAAAATTGTAAATCATGCTTTAAATTATGGGGTTGTGAATATGCAATCTTTTTGTCATGTCTACAATTGTTTGTAATGTTAGATAATCTAAAGAAACAAAAATTTTATTGTAGAATCATTTTCAATCATTCGAGAACTGTAGAAAATCTATTTTAAATAAAAACTAAATTAAGTAAGAAAATTAAAATATATTGCAGGGTTCTATCATTGTCAGGGCTGGATAATGTTTTGGGATTAAAACCAAAGAGTGTAAAAAGCTGTAATATTTGTCTGCTTGAAAGGTCCTCAAGTTAATTACTTGTTTTGAAAGTATTAACTTTATTTAGTATATTTTTATGTGCTATTATTGTTTATGCTATGCTAATTAATTTATGTGATTAACAGCAGCTCACTCTTGACTATTTGTAAATACTATTTACCCTAAGATTCCTGTGCAATTTAGTGTTACGAAATTAAATTTATTGCGCCTATCCTATATCATACTTAGTTTCCACTTTTTTGCATGTTAATGAACATAGTTAAAGATTTGAAATCTATTGATTACTTAATCATAGTCTTGGTATTCCTTTTTTCCGAAAACCATAATATTTTATGAAATCATAATACATAGTTATTTTTATTTAATTGTGTGCCTTCAGCAAGAGGCTTCTATTAATAAAGTCGTTCATTTTATGGAATACTTTCTAGTTGTAAGTTTAAAATATAGCAATACCTATTTTTTTACATTGAAGACATGTATTATTTTAATTAATATATTCAAGCTTTTCTAGGATCAATGTTATGTTCCAATCGTTAATTGGTATGATAATATAAATGTGTGTAATTTAAGTAGCAGTAATTATTTTTTTCAGGTCTTGATGAAATGACCAGTTTTTAGTTGGATTGAGTTAAAAAAGTAGTCTAGTGTTAATTAGATCCTGATTCAACCATTCTGTTTCCAAAATTGATTTGTGTACTGAGTCAATCTTTACCTGTATAGATTTACGGCTTTTTAATTTCGATGAGTTGTAATAGGTATTATGTTTCTGAACAACTGTAAATAGCGGTTCCTTATAGGCTACTGAAGGTATTTTTGTAGTGGCCATGTACAAAGTGAGATAATACCTCTAGTGTAAGTTTTTACACCGCGTCTAGTGTAAGGAAAGTGCCATTTCGATTGGTACGAACTTCTAAACTGTTGTTCTGTAATTTAATAAAAAACTGAAAGTCATTAATGTTTTTCTTATCTCCAGAACTTATTATTAGGTTACTATTATTAACTGTATTAGTTACTGGTTATTCTGGGTTATAAACATTAACACTGTAAAGTTTCATGAAAATCCGTTCAGTACATAGTTTTTGCGTGAAAGAGTAACAAACATGTTAACATCCATACAAACTTTCGTAGGATTAGCGATTGCCTACAGGATGGTTCAAAGTGACGCAATAATTTTTGTTGAGATTCCCTAAAACCCAACCGATTCCTATAGTTAGGTTGATGAAGGTATCCGAAAATTCCGAAACAGGCGTCACAGTCACAGGGAATCGTTGCTTTTTTTTGCCTACGATTTGGAGAACGATGCTTACATGACCTGGACACAGAACCAACCAATCCTCCAAGAAATTGGCATCATACAGCATGCAGCGTCTTTCTTCTATCATCCAATCGTATTGTCGCTTTCTTTGGCCATAGGCCATAGAGGCCACAAGTGGAGACGACACATTTGTTGAACGATATGTCGTGCAGGTTCAAGGCACAAGAGCACGCGGCAAGTCTCGTTGGAACGGTCAGGTTAAAACTGCACCAATGGTCAATTCACTCCACAATTTGTACGAGAAAGGCTGCATGGGAAAAATGGCAGCGGATTGTAAAGCTCGCTTCCAATCCAGGTTGACGACCACCACAACCACTCTGCCAAGAGTGTAGCGACGATGAAGGAGACACCAATTTATCAGTTAGATATTTAAACAGTCGTAAATTATCACTAATTTATTCCACGCCATTTGACTCGCCTCCACTGTCCAACAATAAATGTTAAAAACCCAAAACCCCGATGTCCAAGCCGTGTATCGTTCTACAGCCGTAAAAAAAATAAAAAGTCAAGTTGTTTTCTGTGGATTGTGTCGAAAAAGCATTCTTTGATTTTTGTTTGTTACATTTTTCCAGTGTGTGCCCTTTCTATCTGCTAATTCACGATTAAACTGGATTTAAAATGGCTCTTTATTGTGCCAGTAAGTGCTTTAATCACTAGTTTTACAATTTTATGGCGAATATTTAACTTTAATGTAAACGCGCGAGCCGGATATTTTTTGTGTCTTTGTTATGATGATTTTACTTAAAACCATTGATTTTACGGAAATTAATTGATTTTGTATTAAATATTTAACGGCTGGAACTCGTGTTATACAATATTCAAAGGGGTTATAGGCAAAAATTGTATATTTTCTTACCATCTAACCTAACTTTTTGTTTTGTAGTATCTAACGAGGTTCCTGAAGTGCCAGTGGTGTCCCCATCATCAGGCGCCGTATTTGAAAAGCGTATTATTGAAAAGTACATAATTGAAAATGGGGTTGACCCTATCAGTGGCAAAGAACTTAGGATCGAAGACCTTATTGAGATCAAAAGTGAGTACATAATGTCGTTTTGGCCTTTTTTTTCAAAGACTATTATGAACTGATATTATTGAAGTATTTTAAAATCAAATAACTAAACAGCAATTCCATGTCTGTGTAGCCCCTCCTATAGTGAAGCCCAAGCCGCCCAGTGCCACATCCATCCCAGCCACGCTGAAGAGCATGCAAGACGAGTGGGACGCGCTCATGCTGCACACATTCACTCAGCGGCAGCAGCTGCAAACGGCAAGACAGGCAAGTTTTGTGTTTACTCTAAACTGTACTAACCCCAAATGGTTATAAAATCAAAGGAATGTATTATTGACAGTTCTTTTGAGCAACAAATTAACTTCATAATGACTAGGTTTAGGATTTTACTAAATCACTTTATGGAGTATAAGCTTAATGGAATGATGATTAAGATGTGTATATTTGTGTAATCTATCAATTACATGTAAATAATATGCATATGGTGGAGGAGGCTGAAATGATGATGATGAATATGTCATGGAAATAATGTCTGTAAATTATTGTTCATTTGTTATGACTGAGATTTGATATAACTTACAATTTAAATTTAAATTCAAATATTTATTTGAAATTATTTTAAACAATCTTTTTAGTAATTTTAGGTTGAATTTATGGAAAGGTTACAATGAAAGGAAATAAGAATAGATAGGGTATATTATCTGTTTAGTGTTTTATGACAATAATGTGGGCCGATGGCAAACTGCAGTCATATTGTTTTGTGTATGATAATATTAAAACAATGTATACAGGAGCTGAGCCACGCGTTGTACCAGCACGACGCCGCGTGCCGCGTGATCGCGCGCCTGACTAAGGAGGTGACGGCGGCGCGCGAGGCGCTCGCCACGCTCAAGCCTCAAGCCGGCATCGCGGCTCCCCAGCCCGCTCACCCGGTAAATATCAAAACATTACTCATCTTTATTCCCTTATTCTATTTGTAGATCTGCATCTGTATGCATTATACCAGGTTTCGGAAACTTTCGGCTCCACAAACCGCTCTTAGGCCCAGAACAGACAGTGAAACGAAACTGCAACTTTGTGATGATTCTGATGAATGAAACTGAAACTGAAAGTTTCAAACTGGTCGCGTCATGTGTGGTCTCTCAACGGACGCTATGGCAGAAACTTAGTTGCAACTGCAAATTCGTTGCAGTTGCGTTTCACCGTCTGTTCTGGGCCTTAGTTTCCAGGTTATAGTGAAAGGAAATTCACCACCAGTCATAAAACCACCATTACGTAAATCTTGTCGCTAACCCCTTGCCGTGGAATGGCGAACGCCTAGGGCTATTCGTGTACCCTACTTTGAGAAACCCTGCATTCAATTATGTTTTGAGAACATTTACTGTTTTTTTTAAATGTAAAGCATCTTATTTGGGTTTCTGATTTTCTGCATAAATACGACTTTGTCTCCTGAATGACAATGTATTCAACACCTCTTTGTTGTCTGCACTGATTTCGATTTAGATTAGGAATATTTAATGTATGTAGGTCACCATGAAAGGTATAAATTGGTTGTGCAGGTTGATTTATTATTGTACTGACTTTGAATGTTTTAGTGGACGAAAACAGCTGCTGAGGAGTAATTCTACACACACATATCTATCACATATAATTTATTAATGCTGTATTATGTCATAATATTATCTTTAACATAAAGTTACTTGGTTTAGAAAGCATTTGCCTAATCCCTCTTAGTAAGTTTGTATTAATTAGCATATTCAGGAATTTCTATGTACTGTAGTGATACGGGAGTTGGATTGTTAACTTCATCTGGATCTAGTTGTTGCCCAAGTGTGATATTAAAAAAACTCATTAAAAATTCATTTATTTCTGTAAATAGGCTTAAAAAAAGCACTTTTTTTACGTTTCCAGTCCAGCATGCTAAGATATCAGCAGTAATTCCTAATTTTTTGCTGTTAAAAACTGTTGGCTTATCTGAAAGAGCTTAATAAATTGGAGTTACTGCTGATACCACTAAAATGGCAGAGTTAAAGCGGTGTAAGTTTAACGCCAGGGCGGCGGATTTTGTGGAAATCCTTGGCTTTGTCCAGCAGTGGACGTCTTTCGGTTGAAACGAACTAATCATAGCAGCCGAAACGTCAAGCCGTGAGTACATAATGTAACTCATTAATAAACGTCGCGTTAAGACCCGTGTCTTACTAACGTCGTCAGGGCGGCGCAGGACCGATCTTTGTGGAAATCCTTTGTCCAGCAGTGGACGTCTTTCGGTTGAAACGAACGAAGTGTAACGGGCATTTGTCCCCAGGCGGAGGCGGCGGCGGGCGGCGGCGCGGTGGCGGTGGGCATGTCTGTGGACGTGGTGCGGCGGCTGCAGGAGCGCGCCACGGAGCTGACGCAGGAGCGCAAGCGGCGCGGCCGCACCGTGCCCGAGGCGCTCGTCAGCCCCGACCAGCTGCGCGCCTTCCTTACGCTCGCCTCGCACCCGGTCAGTCGCATGTTTATAATACTGTGTGCTTATCATGAGTTTGCATTAGGTGTGCTCGCTACGCTAGAGAGTTTAAAAAATCTATGAAGATTTTAGTTCTTGAAAGTAGCTAGGGGCGCTGTACAATATGTCATACTTTTAATGTCATTTTATTAGGCAGTCGCTAGCGAGCACACTGTGTCAAAATCAAGCTATGATAAGTCGCTGGTTTAGATCCGGCTCGAAAGACCATTTTGGTTGTTGGTGACGGTTCTAAGGAAAGACGAGTCTTTAAGGTCTTCAAAGTCAACTGTCCATCAAACAAACATAGTTTACTATTTATTCTGATGTGATAGTCGTCTTTCTACTCGTATCGCCATGACCTCCTTGACTTTTTTTTAATGTTTTTAGAATTTCTAACATACACATTTTCACAAATATATTATATATTTCACAATAGGTCTTTGTAGTGTGTTGGACACTAGATTCTTTAAAATTACAAAATATCTACTTGCTTGTTGCATTTCTAACAAACATTTCCCTACCAGGGTCTCCACTCAGCCAGCGTGCCGGGAATCTTGGCTCTCGACATCAACCCGTCCGACCACAGCAAGCTGCTGACGGGCGGCAACGACCGCAACGCGACCGTGTTCAACAAGGACACGGAACAGGTCGTGGCCATCCTCAAGGGCCACACCAAGAAGGTCACGCGCGTCATCTACCACCCCGACGAGGACACCGTCATCACGGCCTCGCCCGATCACACGATCAGAGTATGGAATGTGCCAATGTAAGTTTAACATCTAGTCGAATTTGATATAGTGTTAAAAACAATTAACATTTCTGTAAACACTCGTTTTAAGAAATAACAAGTATTTACGGAAATTTTAACCCAACCAATCCCATTCTCTTGAGACGCTAAAAACAATATTTTTAATGAAGCCTTCAACTGATGCCTGCGACAGAATTTGCACTCTTGAGATGAAGCTCTTCCAAACAGCTTGGTCCTGATGTGTAACAATGACTTAGTTATTGTCAAGTATTAATAACGACCGAGAGTGAGAGAAGCATTGCAATAATGTTGTTATAGTTTTATGTGACGTTATTTTACGGCCGGTTCACACATGTCTCCGTTTTACTGTTCCGTTTTATCGTGTACGTTTTTTTTTTTCGATGGCGTATGTAGTTGTATGAGCGACTTCACACATGACACAGTATTCTGTATACAGTATAATATATACATCGACGAAAAAAAAACGTACACGATAAAACGGAACATTAAAACCGTTAGTTAATCGGGGTGCGGTAGCATAACGCTGACATAGAATTTTTTTTAATGTCCGACCGAATGTTCGGTTTCGTTTTCGGTTGAGTTTCGGTAAAAACACGAGTTTCGGTTTAGTTTCGTTTTCGGCGGCAAACTTGCCGAAACTACGACCGAAACCGAATGTGCATTCGGGAGTTTCCGCGCTGTTATCGGTCATGTTCGGCGCGTTGAATGAGTGGATGAATCCGATCAGAGCCAATGTCGTGATTCGCTCGCTTGTTTGTTTGCTGTTAGTTTTGTTTTGTTGTGGTGGCGAGTTTTCGAGTGATTTATTTTGAATGGTATGGTAAGTTTTATCTCATTTTATGTCGTTATAACATAAGAGCGGGTGTAAACATAAAAAAAAATATTCAATATGACTGATAAAAGTATAGTAATCAAGTTTAATCTAACTACAATTTTTTTTTGGTTCGCAAATGCTATACGTAAACAAACATTAGTTAAGTAGTTAGTAATGACTATAGTGCATTTCATGGTGATAATATTATGGATTCAGAGTTTCAAAGTTCATTTTAGTATGTATCACCAAGGTATCCAAGTGGCAAGTACATTAGATACTAACTTACGTACTACCAATTTTGTTTTGAGAAATTATTAAGGTAAAAGACCCGACCATGGAACGGGTTATGTAGTAGATGTCCTGAATATTGCGAGTAATTAAAAAAAAATCAGACTATAAATCCTTCTTTTTCTTTTTTAATACATAATTTGATACCTTTTAGAGTAAAAAGGCACTTTATAAGTTCAATTTTAATGCAATTTAAAGACTGACTGATTATAATAACGTTTTCTTTATTTTTCCCTCAAAATATGAGCCTTGTAAGGAAGTTTCGGTTTCGGCCGAAATAGACACCGTTGCCGAAATTCGTTTTCGGTTTCGGTTTCGGTCGTAAAACTAGTTTCGGTCGGACACAATTTTTTTTTTATCTTGAACAGCTTATCAAGCTATAACCAGTATAATACCAAGGTGGACACGTTTTTGTGTGCTCTATGGGTATTCACATAGAAGCGTTTTCTGGCGGCAGGTCGCAAGCCAGCGCGGTGCTGCGCTCGCACGACGGGCCGGTGACGGGGCTGTCGCTGCACCCGACGGGCGACTACGTGCTGTCCACCTCCACCGACCAGCACTGGGCCTTCTCCGACATCCGCACTGGCGCGCTGCTCACCAAGGTAACGAATCGAGATGTTTATTAGCCCTATAAGCCCCACGAATCAAAACACAATTTTAAGTAATTGTTACGCGGTCTTGTGCGACCGCTTAGGGTTAAATCAACTGAGGCGGTAAGCGATCCTGTAGCAGTGCAGACCTGAGGGAAGCGATTAAATGCGCCGCCATGTCTCAATAAATAGAGTAATTGTTTTTTTTAACCCCTCACGTAGGCCTAAGATGCGCGCCGCGATAAGCGGTTATCACGCCATTTTATCGATTTTCCCCATACATTTTGACGTCGATAAAAGTTATCACGGCGCGCATCTTAAGCCTACTGGTAAGCTAAATATGCTTGTGTCACGAGTGGATTTACCACAATAGTTAAGCGGGGATCGAACCGGCGTTCCTGGGATCACGAGTCGGCCTGTCCGACACTTTCACCGTTCGACTGTCGTCGCTTTCTTCAATTGATTCTTTAGGAGCTTTTCTTAATAATGGGAGTACCCCAGGGCTCTATATTGAGACCTCTTTCATTTGCATATTATAATAATGTGAAATGTTTTCAGGTTAGCGACGCGTCAGGTGTCAGCCTCACCACAGCACAGTTCCATCCTGACGGGCTTATTTTTGGTACTGGAACAGAGAACTCACAGGTTAGTACCAGCACACGTTACATTATGGATATGTCTCGATCGAAAGCTACACGAAACGATTCTACATTAAAACAAGGATCAGTGTATATTTTACGCTTCGGTACCTCTAAACCAAAAATCTTAGTGTAATTTATTAGATACAGGTGGTCAAATAAATCTCCTCAGTACTTACCTCATTGCCTGATTACGTTGAGTCAAGGTTTGTAAAACGGCATCAAATTAAAAATGTATATCTTATTTACTTGCAATAGGTACTATTTTACAACTACATGTGTAGTCTGTGACAAATTTTGCAATCCATACTTCGTTACCAGGTCAAGATCTGGGATCTGAAGGAGCAGAGCAACGTGGCCAACTTCCCAGGGCACGTGGGCCCGGTGACGTCGATCTCGTTCTCCGAGAACGGTTATTACCTGGCCACGGCCGCCGAGGACTCCTGCGTCAAGCTGTGGGATCTGCGTAAATTGAAGAACTTCAAGACCATCCAGCTGGAAGAGGGGTATGTAGTGTTATGTTAAAATTGATTTGTGTCTTGAAGATGGGTTGATCGATGTTAGAGTGGTGAAAATGTCGATATTGTCTGATACTTTTATGTCAATTTTTTCATTATTTTTTTTAATATCGACCAGAGGGCTTTGTGTGAGTTTACATCAAACGTCCTCACTAGTGAGCGTTTTAAAAAATATATATGCAAATTTTAGTTCTTGAAAGTTTCCGCTAGGGGCGCTGTACAATCCGTCATACATTTAATGATATTTTTTACGCGTTCACTAGTAACGACGTATGATGTTAATTCAACTGAGCCCTCAGATACACCATTAACTTTTTTAAATTGGCAACCTTGAGTCTACAATGAATACATTGCATTAGTGTCTTTCATGTTGTTTATCACACACCGATAGGATAATAAAACATAACTTAATTGTCGTTAATCGACAGAGCAACCTTATTGTCTGTGATGCCTGTCATTTAATTGCTACTTCGTCGTAATACAACATTTACCTAGTTAGGGACTAGCCATAATAGGTGGCTGAGGAACGTTTCGTTGCTCGGCTTATGACTAGTCCCGTGTGGGGAGTATCTGTCGCTGTACTGGTTACATAGCACCACTGGGTGCCCACGACACAGGTTATTCCTAGTGTGGGACCCGCAAACAAAGCAATATAATGTGCACCGAATAAATTGTTACCAATTGTATTGGAAGGTGTATGCGTAAACGGTGTGTTTGCATTAATAAAATATTTGTATTTGTACAGTCGCAGAATGAAAAGGTTCGTCACCTTAGTGTCGGTTTTCGCTTGCACTAGGTACTGTAAGAGTCAAACCTGCCAACATAACAGTACAAGAAACAGTGCTGCTAACATTTAAATAAATATGACGTTTGCTAAAGAATAAGGTTTTGCTTGTTTATTTTTCTATCCCATCAGTGCAATGCAATGATGACATTGACCAATTGACAATAGTTTTTTTTATTTAATCGATATAATAATGGCAGGTTGAACCAACAAGAAGGTTTTAGTTTATCAATCATAATATTCTTCTTGACAAGATAAATCGTCAAACCACTTTAATCTGAATAATTTTGAACTTTACTGACGAACAGTTAAAGATTATTTTCTCTAACTCGAGATTATTCTGTAACTTAGTTTCAAAAGGTAATATGTGCTCGCGATTCGTTGAAGGAATCAATTTGAAAACTGACGAACCTTTTCATTCCGTGACTGTACCTAATGAGCGTGTTCTGCGCAGGTACGCGATCAAGGAGTTGTGCTTCGACCAGAGCGGCACGTACCTAGCCGTGGCGGGATCAGACGTGCGCGTGTTCCTGTGCCGCCAGTGGCAAGAACTCAAGGTGTTCAACGACCACACCGCCGCCGCCACCGGCGTGCGCTTCGGCAAGCACGCGCACTACCTAGCCTCCACCAGCATGGACCGCACGCTCAAGCTCTACGGCATCGAGTAGGGACAGCTGAGACATCCGAGTTATGCGTGTGGGTTGACGACGGCAGCCGAGCGCAAGATAGGAAGCCTTTTGTACAGACCATTTTTTGTCTTCTGAGCGCCAGTTTGGTCTTTTTGTACCGATGGAGGCCGTTTTGTATCTTCTTTTGTTTACGGCCAGACAAGCTCTACGGCATCGAGTAGGGACAGCTGACACATCCGAGTGAGTTGTGCGTGTGGGTTGACGACGGCAGCCGAGCGCAAGTTAGGAAGCCTTTTGTACAGACCGTTTTTTATCTTCTGAGCGCCAGTTTGGTCTTTTTGTACCGATGGAGGCGGTTTTGTATCTTCTTTTGTTTACGGCCAGACAAGCTCTACGTCATAGAGTAGGGGCTGCTGGCGCCGCGGCCCGAGACATCTGAGTGAGTTGTGCGTGTGCGTTGATGACGGCAGCCGAGCGCAAGTTAGGAAGCCTTTTGTACAGATGTTCAGACCATTTTTTATCTTCTGAGCGCCAGTTTGGTCTTTTTGTACCCATGCTCAGACCGGTTTGTATCTTCTTTTGTTTACGGCCAGACCTGGGATGTCGGCCTCAATACTAAATGCTCCCAAGTCATGTTCAATATTTTTTGTTGCATGTTCCAAAGCTCAGTTTTTCATTTGAGTCAGAGAAATGTCATTGCAGCTGTCACTGTCAATGACTCCCTATGTTGCCTATGGATTAAATGTCAGTTTACTGATTCTAATTAAAAAATTGGATTACTGTTAGCTCTCTCAATAGAAATACTAATTTTGAGTTACCTTCCTATTTTGGCAGCGCGTGCAGCGTCAAGATTTTTCAAAATGGTGACACAGATATTAATAATACCCATAACTAGCGTATTATTGTCTTTAAAAACGGGAAAATCTAGGAAATGAATAATTTTATCGTTGATGTTGCGGTTGCGGTCTGCCGTCGGCTATTAAATCACACTCACGTTTATTGGAATCCCTAAATTCCACCTGGATGGTGATTGTGCTTGACTCTAGGCTGGTGGTACAACTTGCAAAGGGACTACTAGTTTAAGACTTAGTATAAGTGCGACTTATCAAGAAGTGATGTGATTCACAGTATATTAGAAGTCAAATTCCCGATTAGAGATTGGGACGTTCAACTGTTTGTAAATGTTTATTATGTATTAAGGTGAACACGCACTTTTCCGCGTTTAACGAATTTATTGGCTGCTTTTTTCAGTGAGTAAATAGATTTGTTTCGAAAGTCTTAACGCGGAAAAGTGACTGCTCTTCTCTGAGAGGATATTTTGAACGAGACTTGCAATTATTGTTTACGTTCGACATATTCATGTTCGAATGTGTTTGTGTATTTGTAATTTTAACGATTTAAGTTTTTTATCCAATTTAATTTAGGAGAACCTATTATTCAGTCTTAAGGTTAGGTTCCGATAGAATTAAGTTCCACTTTTATCTGATAAGCAAATAATTCATATAATTAAAAAAGGACTACTAATAAATCTGTTTGTGAAAATAAAAGTTATCCAATATTTGTAAATTAGGTAGGTAGTATTTCCTTAAAAATAAATGACTGGTCAAACAATCAAATATTTTTAATCTTTAGCAGAAAAGGGCAGAAATTGGAGTAACCTTTTCTGTACGTAACGGAAAAGTTAAAAATAAAAAACGTCATTTCGTATAGCCTGACCAGGAACATAAAAACCCTCGCCATGTTGCGGAAAACTAATGGTACTAATTTCTTTTAATGGCAACAGTTACTGAAAACTTCATTAGCATGTCACCTTGCATGTCAGTCTATTGCTGTCAAGGTGTAAACAAACTTTATTTTAAATGTGTGCAATTGATTTTGTGAATTAAATTGCTAAAATATTTTTATAGTCGTGAAAGAAAAGTGGTTCACAATGTGTTAATGTATTTGTCGAAGAGAAATACCAAGGGTTCGGACAATATTTTCATTGAATAATGTTTCCGACAAAGGTTGTCAAATTGACTGACATGTTTATCGTATAGTACAGTCCACTATGAAAATTAGCTGTAGTTTGTTTCAACTACCTATTTTAAAGTTTTTTGTCACTTTCTCAGTTTTGAATTTTATGGAATTGGGAAAGAAGTACCGAGTTTGAAGCGTTCATGAGCAGACATTGCAGTTGAATATTCAAGTTCTGAATTTGATTATTGATGAATAATAAAATAAATCCTACTAGCTCGATTGATGATTTCATTTAATTTATTTAAACCAGGTTACCTATAATAATATTTTTTCGTTAATTTATGAAAATATCAAATTAGCCCGTAATCCTGAATCCTGATACATAAATTTAGCCTCTTAATTTAACACAGGTACGACTGTACTCAGTGTTGCACTATCAAATGCAATTGACGCGCCTCTATGCCAGGGTTTTTATGTTCCTGGTCAGGCTATAGCATTAATATATATTTATTTTTATAATTTAAAACAACTTTCCATCCCATCACAACATATCCTTCTTGAAATTATTCAAATATATACATTTATTTTTACAGAAATATTAACATAAAACTTATCTACCAATTTATAGTAAGGGAGAGTCCGCTAATTTGGACCAGTTTTTTTCTATCTCATTTTACACATAGTTTTCTTTTGTTTTTGCTAATGTCCATGGTATATAATAAAAGATACATTATTCAACTTACTATTTCATAAGTATTAATTAACATGATTGTTGTATATTTAGCACAAATCAACAAAGTACGAGTTCAGAGATTCGGTCCAATTTAGCCAACCGGTTCGATAATTTGTACCACAGGGTTACTAAATTGGATTTCAATAAATTTCAAGCCTTTTGCTTTCATTTATTGTTAGTCAAACATAACTACGCTATTATAACTTCAAAATATGATTTACTAAAAAAAATTACAAAATCCTTTGGTAAAGTTCCATACAACTTGATGTGGTACAATTTAGCCGACTAGGTGATAGTGCTTTTAAAAAATCGATAAAAAATATAGCTTATAAATACCGAAAAATGTTTCAAATAATTGTAATCCACACTAATTTACGCTTCTAAATAATATATTAGAAACAGCCTGTGATTAAATTTAACAAAATTACAAACTTAACATGTATTGTCAAAAGTTACTTGAAAACAATGAAAAAATACTTTTCCAAATAAAACACACGTTTTTGTTGTCACGGCAAAAACCACATGGCCGATATTAATTGATTTTAGTTGTGTATCGCTGAGTGTTGCAATTACAGACATTCAATAAATACTTTACGAAATATGAGGGTGGTACAATTTACCCGGCGGTACAATATACCGAACTCTCCCCTATGTTCTTATGAGTTTCCATACGCCAATTCATTTGGAATAGCTATAACATTATACAATAGTAGCACACCTGTCAACTGCTCTAAACACCGCCGAACTTCGAAAGAAGGAAACGCCATTGAAATTATACACATCGAGTATCATGCTCACTTGCACAACAATTCTGTTTCTCTAAATATCAAAGTGTCCTTCCTTTTATTTGTGGGCTGTAGAAGTGACCGATAGAAAGAGCTTTTCCAGAGCGTTGCCTTATTCAACAAAACGTTCAAGCCATTATACCAGAATCGAGTATCAAAAGTCCCTTTATCCCTCGCCATGAAGTCTTCCATCACCATTATATCAATATTTAGTTACAAATAGTTAAACTCGCAAATCCAACATCCTTCAAATGTAAATAAAGATCGATGTGTATAATTTCGTGATGGGGATTATAGATAGCAGTCAGCACCAACCGGGGCGGCTGCGAGGTGAAATTGGAATAGCCCTTTACTATACTGGTCATCACAAAAATCGGCCCACCTACGTTTTACAGGAAAACTCGTTTCTACTGACACAATCATGGTGCCCCAACAATATTGGTGTTATTTGAAAGCCCAATAAATATCCTTAAAGAAAAACACATTTAATTTCATAATAAACGATTAACATAAACGCGATATACAATAAATGTGACTTGAAAAAAGACCTCACTTTGGGCTCATCTCTGGGATCAATTAGACCAATTTTTATGGTTATAAAACCAAATAATGATCTCACGTGTCCTCTTTAACAGATGGATAGCGATTAATCCCAACTTAACAGTTTTATAGCCATAAAAGTTGGCTCAAGCGTAATTACCTATTTTTTGAAAAAGTGACTGGATTTTTCTACAGACACATTTTTGGGGTAAAAACCTTTCCTTTAATGAAATGAAGCTTAGAACTAGGCTTTTAAATGGTGCCAATATTGGTGGGAAGTCGGGATGCATACGTTTGAAAGTGCTTGTCGCGGGAGGGTCGATTTTTCTGATGACCAGTGTATTTGAGGTGCAGTCCTGTTGTCCCCCCTGCTTGGCCCCCCTGGGGGAGCCAACAGGATTTCGAAATCCTGTTGTCCCCCCTGGCTAGGGGAGACAACAGGACTAGATTTTCAATCAATGATTTGAGGACTGTTGTCCCCCCTGGCAAACATTGGGTATTTAGAAGCCATTTATGTTTTTGTAACATTTAAGAAGTACTGGAGTACCTGACTACATGCCATATTGCCAAACTAAATACTTTAGGTATTATGTATGTCAAATAATAATTAACACTTTGTTAACGAAAAAAATATAAGTTGTTGGTGCCGGTAATATTTCTGACTATTTCAAAATCTGCTTTACTTGCTTTTAACAGATCGTTATGAATTATCCCTACTAAATAATATTATACGAGTAAATGCGAAAGTAACTTTATCTGTCTGTCTGTTACGAATTCACGCATAAACCATTGAACCGATTTTGATATTTGGTAAAGGGATAGTTTTCAATCCCGGGAAAGGGACGTTGGACAGTTTTTATCCCGGTTTTTTAAACAGGAATGCGCCTTATATTTTTTTCTGTGACTGACAAAATTTTACGCGGACAAAGCCGTGGGCAAAAGCTAAGCAAGTATATGCTATTCTATGTATAAAAAATATTGTCTTCTGTAAAAATTGACTAAAAATCCGTTTAGTAGTTTTTACGTGAAAGAGTATCAAACATCTATACTATTCTATACTCACAAATTTTCGCATTTATAATATTAGTAGGTAGGGCGCTAAAACTGCATAACCGCAACTTCGTACCTACGCGTGGAGTCCGTTTTACCCCCTTATGTGTGGAATTTAGTAAAATCCTATTATATGCTTCGTATTATTTCCTATCCTTACATAAATAGATAAATAAAATCCGTTCTTGGCAGATGTCTACACCCTATGGAACCTACCTGCCAAACTTCAAGTTTGTAGGTGTCAGTACCGGCACCAACACCTTATTTTTTTCGTTATCAAAATGGTAATTATTATTTAACAAACGTTTAGGTATTCAGTTTGGGAATTTGGCATTCAGTCAAGCACTTCAGTATTTCACAAATTATGATATAAAAATTCATGGCTTTTAAATAATGTTTTCCAGGGGGGACAACAGTCCTCAAATCATTGATTAAAAATCCAGTCCTGTTGTCTCCCCTAGCCAGGGGGGACAACAGGATTTCGAAATCCTGTTGGCTCCCCCAGGGGGGCCAAGCAGGGGGGACAACAGGACTGCACCGTATTTGAAGACATTTTAGGCCCGAATGATTTCCGGGATTGGAATATGGGTTCTAAATATAATGCATGAAATAGAATTTCTTAATTGTTGCTTAGTAAATAAAAAGAGAGAGAAGACTTTTGCGATACCTGCCTGTTTCGTTTACTAATCATTAAAAATTAGAGCTTATTCCACTATTCCCCGTTGACAATCCCCGTCAACGGGGATTAGTGAACTTTTTGTTCACTATTCCCCGTTAACGCCAAATTGGAGCTTATAATGGGGAATAATGAACTAAAAAGTTCATTAATCCCCGTTATATTAGGGTTTTATTTTTAAAGTCAACGGGGAATAGTGGAATAAGCCAAAATTAGGATATTAAAACTATTTTTGAATTCAAATAAGCTTCAAGTAGATAGTAAAGATACCGCGAAAACCAGCAAAGGACTAGTCACTTGTGAACCGTTTCAAGGTAAATGCATGTTCATACCTTTTCATCCATCAATATTCCATCCAAAGTCATATTACGACTTTTCAAACCTTATAACAAAACGAGCTTTATATAACTATAGATTATACATTCTAACATTAGCAATTCAACGTGTATATTTTGCCGCTCTACACAGTCAATCTCATAACTTATGAGATTAATTAGCTAGGTCACCTATGAGTCATAGGTGACTTAGCAAGAAATCTATTTGATATCTTATAGGACATTTGCCGAATGTAACTTCATACATCACCACAATATAGATTGACTGTAAGAGCTGCCTTAGATTTAAGAAATTTTCAACTATGATTTAGGAAATAATGTATTTTACGCAAAAGTAGGCTCGCGTTTGCGTGCAAAGCTACCGCTGATAGACATATTCAATGCTGCTGACATGAGAAGCACTCGTACGGTGAGACTTAACAGATTTACACTTGACTCCTCATCATTGCAAATTCATATTAGGTAATTTTGATAAATGATTTATTTAATATTATACACTTCGTTCCCTCTTGATCTGTTGTATAAAATATATATTGTTTACAGGTTTAAGCAACAATCTACAAATATGACTTAGTGACTAATCTTTTATACAGTGCGTGACCGTTAAAAATCGAATAACTAAGTTCATTATTTGTTTCTATAACAAATTACTCAAATGGAAACCTGTTTGAGTAATTCTGGGGAATCGTTACAACTTCATCAGTAAAACACGTGGCCGCAGCGGCTCCTAATTTGACTAAGCAGACGTAGCCAGTTAAAGGTACATTATACAGCAAATATCCATTTAAATTAATGCCTACCAAGGTTATAAGTCCTGTTAGTTTCACTTATAATATGTATGTTTATAAATTGTACAACTTTTTAATCTTTCGTATGCCACTATTGCAAGCATAATCTAATCTAACAAGTCGCGAAAGCAGTACGCTTTCGCTCTCACAGTAAACGACCGAGCCAGAGGCAACTACATACAAACAGTATCTAATGGCGTTCTTCATTAGCGCCCAAGTGGACTTAAACGTTCATTCTATTTACAACGTATTTACTGGCATACTAAAGATTAAAGGGATTCTAATTTGAAAGGGTCAACACCATAACTTTTACAAATCCTCAAGACTGAAAAGGTTGGCACTAATGCACTGTCCGATCAAGATTGTTTAATAGTGTGTCATGAGATACTGATGTCCTTGTAGGCATTAAAGTGAGCGAATGGCCGCTCGGGTCAGTATCACTCGGCCGCCACGTCGACGGCGGGCGGTCATGCGAACACCAGCCACAGCACGAATACGATGGCCACCCACAGGAATATCTTCGACAGGAACTGCTCCTCCTCATACTGCGCCGTGCCGCGCGGTGCTGCAAACATATAAGCAATAAATCTGATGTGTCTGTACAGTGGTTATAATCTAAGATAATATTCAGTGTTCATCCCTAACTGACTGTGCGACGCGCGCCCGCAGTGAGTGTGCGAGCGCGAAAGCAACATAATTACGTGCGAGCGATAAGAATGGGTAGCTTGGGATCATTGGACAAAATTCTACGTGCTCACGGACCAGGCTATACTAATTATTATAAATGCGAAAGTAACTGTCTGTCTGTCTGCGTCGCTTTCACGTTAAACCACTGAACCGATTTTGATGAAATTTGGCATAGAGATAGTTTGAGTCCCGGGAAAGGACATAGGATAGTTTCTATCCCGGTTTTTGAAACAGGGTCGCGCGTGATAAAGTTTTTCTGTGACAGACAAAATTTCACGCGGACGAAGACGTGGGGGCGGAAAGCTACTAGTATACAATAAGAGAAAGGTCAGCTAACCCAATGTAATAAACGAGTCTTCAGACTTTGTATTTTTGTAAGTATTGTTTTCATGTAAATCTATATTCCTCGACGTTATACCTGCACTAGGCCGCGGGTCGCCAAAGTTGAAGGTAGACGTGAAGACGCCGAAGGGGAAGGCGCCGATGCCGAAGGACATGTGGAAGCCGTCGCCGAAGCCGAAACCCGGGAAACCGCTGTTGTTCTCGGGCTCCGTGCGCTGCCCCGCGGGCCGAGGAGGCACCTGCCGAATTATTTTATGTAGTTTGCATTTGCATAAAATGTATGTAGGTATTTAAAAAACAAGTATATAAGTATTTGAAAATTATAAATAACTTGAAAAAATCGAACTGCCTAAGGCGGGAATTGAACCCACGACCTTCCGCTTGCCGGGCGACTTTGAGATTCGACTCTTAACGCTAAAAATTAAATAACAAGTATATAAGTATGTTTATATCCGTTGTCTAGTACCCATAGTAGGTACAAGCTTTGCTTAGATTTATTATTATTATTTGAATGGTCATAAATATTTATAACTTATTAACAATACGCGTTTAAATAGAGATGCAACATACCTACTGCAAAACACTCAGCATTGTTTAGCAAGACTTGAATTACGAAAATATGAGGTCTTTGCAATCTTGTCAGTCAATTAATGCAAATCATTCTTTGTCATACACACAGTAGAATTACCATTTTATTTTCGTTTCATACCTTTCAATAGCCTAATAATAATTAGCCAGTTCCCAAGTTGGTGTGGTTTTGTTTACATGAGGCCTTATTTTCCAGTTTTGCAACTCCAATCAGAGGCACACACACACGGCCACACTGTTAACTATCCATTTCCGTTTTTGCTCTCGCTCTAATCAAATGGTGATTCTTTGCGATAGAACGAGATGACATGACTGGCAATGGGCAGTTAACACTGATCGGACGTGGAATGCATTTGTCTGACGTTATTGTCAAATCCTATTAAAATTACAATTCTTTATTGCTCATTAGCCTTTGTTCCAGTGGCGTAACTAAGTATACCATCCGAGGCCCGTGGCAAATTCTGGGCATGGCGTATCTAGGGGTTGTTTTCAGGGGGCCCGGGGCTATCGCATCGCGCGATCAAGGACTTGGGCCGGGGCCCCCTCGGATCGGGGGCCCGTGGCATTTTGCCAGCCCTGCCACCCTGTAGTTGTGCCACTGCTTTCTCCATTATACAACTCCAAATGTTTCAAAGAAGTTACCTTATTCCTGGGGTCCTCCTGCTTGGTGTTCCCGCGGCCGTAGAGCGGGATGACCTTGTCGCGGCTGATGGCGGCCTTGCACACGGGGCACACCTGGCGGCTGGGCCGCGTCTCCAGCCACTGGTGCAGGCACGGCCAGCTGCGAGATACCACCAATCAATTAAACTGACCTAAATATTATACTCGGCCAAAAACTTTTATGTCGAATAGTCGTACCATTTTAACACATCAAACCCCAAGTGGTTGCTTAAGACCACTTAAAAATGATTGATTTCTATAATTTCGATTCATGGGGCTTAAAGGGTTAAATAAGAAAAGAAAAAGCTATACAGATGATTCCTCTTTCTGACTAGTGACTAGTCATCTGATTCTGGACAAGGCCCAGGCGCGGATCCAGCCCTCAAAAAAGGTGGTGGGCACAGCCACCAACAATTAGCAAAGTGAGAGTTGAATCACTACATGCCCGGACATACATACATGCCTATCGATCTTATCAATAGATCATAATTAAAACAAGCAAATTAGGGTTGTGGGCATGCCCACAGTGCCCACAACGGTGGATCCGCGCCTGGGACAAGCACACACCTAATTTAACCATTATCTATCTACCATTATGTATTTTAATAGCACAAAAAAAAACTTTTACCTACTTTGCTCATTTGTTAAAATGTATTGCATGTTTTCTGTTCAAATAAAGTAACCTATGGAATGCAATACAATTATTAAATATTATACTGAGCTAAATTAATATTTGCATAGTTGTGGTTTATTACATAAAAATGTAAATTAGCAGTTTCTTTTTCCAAAACTGGATGGAACTAAGTCTTTTATTCAATATACAATATTCATGCACAGTCACTTTTTTCATACATTTGATATTTTAAGTTACTGTCTAACTAGTTTTAACAAATGTTAAATTATTTACTCATTAGTATTACTACAGACAATAGATATTTAAAGAAAAACAGGTGGGAAAAAGGTGAAGGTGATGCAATGTACAATAATTACATGCAGTTGTACCTACATGCTTTTTGCAAGAAAAATATATAGTTTAATGTACTATTGTCTATACCTAAATAGTTTTTATTTTAAAATTGCTATATGGAAGCATGGAAATAATCCTCTTGTTTGTACAAGCAGGGTTCGAAAATATCCGATATTTATTATAAATATCAAAATATCGGATATTTATGATATATATCAGATATATATCAACTTTGATATATATCAATTTTGTGTGAAAGCCATACTATTATTTTATTGTATTATTCATGAATACTATTGCAAAAGTGTTACATAAACATGTTTTTAATGTTTTTAAAACTTAAAATCAAACAAATAAAGCAAAAACATAAAATTTCTTTTAAATCCGGCAAAATCAACTAAAAAAATAAAAATCTTATGTCAAAAAGTACAAATACAGTAACAAATTTTAAAAGTTGATATATATCATTAAAACCGGCTTGATATATATCGGATATATATCCGATATATATCTTGATATATATCCCTGGATATATATCCTCGAACCCTGTATATTCTATTGATTCTTTCGTAAGGACTTTTTTGCCTTTCATAAGTAGGAGTGTATCATGAATTGTGTAATTAAAATGCTTTCATTTCACCTACTAGTAGGTAATTGGTGATACCTTTTTATACATTAATTTGGGCAATATTTACAGTACAGTTGAAAAGTTTTTTTTGCTAGCTGATATTTCCACATATACAGGGTGTTAGGTAAATGGGTATATGAGCCGACACTAGCCCATGTTAACATGGTCATATAAATGGTATGGTGAAGTCAGAAAATTGATATTTTCATTTTAATTATTTTAATTTTCATACAAATCGGATTTTATAAAATTTATTTTGTATGAACATTAAAAAAATTAAAATGATGATATCAAATTTCTGACTTCACCATACCATTTATATGACCATGTTAACATGGGCTAGTGTCGGCTCATATACCCATTTACCTAACATCCTGTATAGCTGATATGGTGTAGAGATACAAGATGGGACATCTTACCAAAATAAGTGTCCACACATGCTGACCACAGCGTCTCTAGCTGTATCCAAGCAGATGTTACACTCAAGCATTCGCTCGTCATGTTTGTCGTCCTCTCCTCCGGCGTCGCCCCCTGGGGCCGACGCCGACGCACTCGCCTGTGCCCCGCTCGTCTCAGCCATCACTCTGCCCAACAAAAAACTCTCTCACTACTCCACCAAGTCTTCGACTTCTTATCGTAATCAAAGCAAGGTGACGTCTTACTAAGACACGCCAAACGTCACAACCTTTGAGTATTTTTACGGTTTCTCTATCTCACAATGACCTTTATTAAGAAAATTCACCTGTTACTTAAAAATTTGCAAGAATATCCAGCCTGTTATCACAGAAATTCAACAAAATAAATAATCACATCCCCAATCCCGTGGTTTGATGATCTGTCATTTTTTTTACATAGACAAAGAAGATCTATCTATAGAGTTGAATCTGGCTATGAACCACGTAATCTTCAGGTACGTGATGAAAAAAATTATTTCAGTTTAAAAAACAGTTAAATTGATTACATTAAGGACATAATTATTAAATTATCACATAAAATAAAATTTCAGTCAATATTTTTGTAACCATCGACTAATTTTGTTTATAAACAAAACGTTGTCAATTTTTGTTCTCTGTTACATGCCTATTTGAGCAACAGTGCAATCTGATTGGCTGTTCTTTGTTTGTGCCTTGGCAAAATGGAAAATCGAAAACTTATGTCAATGAAAACGAATTAGATTTTTGGCAGGTTTGTGGTGAAGGATTTTCGGTCGAATTGTATTCGTTTGGGATACTTTCCTCTATTTTGTGTTTTATAAATGATTACAATCGGTGATTATTCAATATTATTTCCAAGTTCATCAATAAAGTAATCATTATCGTGTCCTAGAATATGTTGAAAAACAAGTGTGACGTCACAAACTCTATCAGCTGAGGTGTCGAAGGAAGGGTTTTATAGGATTGAAGAGCAAAACAAACAAGATGGGTGGTGCGGTGAGCTCCGGGCGCGACAACAATGAGCTGATCGACAACTTGATGGGCGGCAACTACATCCGCACGCGGAGCGTGGAGCGGGTGTTCCGCGCGCTGGACCGCGCCGACTACATGACGCCCGAGAACCGCGACCAGGCCTACAAGGACCTGGCCTGGCGCAACGGGCCCTTACACATGTCAGCCCCGTGTATTTATAGGTACATGCAACGTTTTATCATTCGAATTATTGCAATTCTACCCCAGTGCATTATTTATTGATTTCGTTGTTTTTCACGCTCTTTCATGAACTCACAATCCTTGAATCATGAATGAAACAGTTTCTATACATCACTATAATCTTTTTAAAGAACATCCACCAAGAGTATCCTGCCTGCTATCACAGAAGCATTGAAATTTTTGTAACTACCCCCACATCAATACATAATTCTTTTTTGCTGTTTTTTTATATAAAACAAGCAATTACTAAAAAAAATTATTACTTGTGCAATAAAAATTGTTTTTTGCTGTTTTGTTGCTTGTTTGCTGAAATTGTAAATGTATATTTTAGTCCTGTATACTTTGGTCCTCAGTGAAGTGATGGAAGGACTGGAGTTGCGGCCTGGCCTGTCCTTCCTCAACGTTGGTTCAGGGACAGGCTACCTCAGCACGCTAGTGGGCCTCATCCTCGGCTCGGGAGGCATAAGTCACGGTGTGGAAGTCCATCCGATAGTGTTGGAATATTCTATCAAGAAGATGAGCCAGTTTTTGGAAAACTCTCCAAATGTGGATGAGTTTGACTTTTGCCAGCCCAAATTCTATGGCGGTAAGTTGCAATTTAAGGTTTGACATTTTGAGATATTATTAATGGTTAGTCTTTCAAACAATATTTATTACTTAAACAAGTACAGTTGCAATAATATCATCAATTTAAACTCAGTTGAATTGCGTTGATCATTAAAGTTGACAAATAATGAAACAGTGATGTTTTTTCAGGAGTAATGTTGAGTGTAACTTTACTCGTCAGGTAATGGCCTGTGCCTGGCCCCGCTGCAGGCGCCCTACGACCGCGTGTACTGCGGCGCCGGCTGTCCTGAAGAGTACCAGAACTATTTTAAACAGCTCATTAAGGTATTACTGATTGGCCAAAATGAAAAGGTATTATCGTCCTCTTGCGACGACAGTGTGACATCTCCTATGTTAATCTAATTGAAGATGTCACACTGTCGTCACAAATGGACGCTATGTACTTAACACTAGAGTGCTCGCGCGGGTGACATATGTCACCCAGGGTGTAAAATTTGTAAATATTTTTTCAAGGTATCGAGCTACAGTGCTGCCTTCTTAGGTATTCCTCGAGCATGTATTGTCGCACATGATAGTAGTAACGCCATATTGCTAGACGCATCAATGTGAGTGCAGAAAACATTTAAAGTGTTTGGGTGACGCATGTCCCCCGCGCGAGCACTCGAGGAATTGTTTGAGATCTTATCATCGCGGTTTAAAATCAAGTTTACTTTCATGTAAGTTCAAAGTTATACTTTTTAACCATTTTTTAAACTTTTACAATAACTATATTGCTTTATAAGCATAAACTGATGCAAGAAAGTAGTTGTTTTAGATTGTAAGTAATGTAGTAATAATACACCTAGGTCTATAAAATTAAAAACCAGGATTCTTCTGGGGTTGCGAGAACACCAACTAGCACAAAACTTGCCAGTACTGTGGCAAAGGACGATGTGTTTATCGCACAAGAGCAAGAAATCGAAGCACTCGTAAGCAAATGTAACAAGTGGAATAGGCGTTTTTGTCCAGATCATCAAATCAAATCGTGCTCGAGCTGTGATCAAAATATCACAGAATAAGATCAATCTATAGATTAACTTTCTAATTAGGTGATATTTTTGCCAAAATAATGGGTCCAAGGACTATTTAAACGACATTGGTCTCGTCGACTCTAAAATATTTGGAAAATATTGAAGTATTTATTTTGGTGTATAATATGAGTTCATGAAAGAATTACTCACTTTTTTTAAATTATTTAGTAAGAAATATTGTTTATGTTTAATATTATAAATTGTTTTACTTGTATTAATTAAGATTAGAAAAAATAAACCCATATCATAATGGGTGACATATGTGACCCGCGCGAGCACTCTAGGAGTATTTAGGGGCGCGAGCACTCTAGTGTTAATTCTGTCAATATCACACCATTATCTTTTATTACTGTAGGTATGTAACATACCTACATATTTTGTGGTTTGGACCTGGTTTTAGCTCCATGTCTACCTTGCAGTAGGCTCCATGCAATGATTACATTACAATCTATCATATTGATTATTCTCTGGATTTGTAGCAAATGGTAGTTCAAATTCTGGGTGCATTTCATGGGTAAAATGTAGATTGTCTTTGAAAGGTTTTATAAATATAAAACGGGAAATGGTATAGCTTTAGCACCAAATTATGTCCAATCAGCACTGAGACAATGTGGTGAAGTATGGCCTAAGCCACCCCACAGTTAGGTTCAGGCTAGTGCCTTGCAGTGGCCTTACTTTGCTTTGCTTTTACAAATATAATGTGCATGTATAAATAATATGTTTTCATCTATAATCAGATATTATCTATGTACAATACAGTACATATTGCTGTGTGTTATTGTTTGGTATTATCAACATGCTGTTATCATTCTGCTGTATTGATAATGCCCCTTGTCTTGGCATAGCTTTGTTTATTGATTACTATTACTGCCTGTGACTTCGGCCGCGTGGGTCAGTTAATTTTTATCACGCCTCCCGATTAAATACAGATATAATTATGTCGCAAGGCGAGGTTTACATAATGAATGATAATTCAACAAAAGATAATATTTGTAGGTATGCAAAATTACGCCATTGCCTACTGATTTAGTTATATTTGTTCTCTACCTGAATAATAAGATTTGCGCATTTAATGCGTATTATATTATGACATTCATCACAGGATTCAATTGTATCAGTATTTCCTAAAAAAACACATAAAATATTCATCAGAATGATCTTGGCCTGGGTAACGTGACCACTCGCGTGCACGTGTGTTCCACTTTAAATTGAAGAGTTAGCTGCTCCTGCAATTTTATTCGTCGCCAATCGTTTTCCTGTCGGACGTCCAGTCAACCAAGACCTATTTATTTAACGGGACTCCATGCAGTAGAGGGGTCAAGCTACATCTCAAGATCTACATCACTGATTTAAATGAAATATACCCCAGATTTCAAATTGGTCAACGAACCATGAATCAGTGGAAATTATATCTATACTAATATTATAAATGCGAATGTAACTCTGTCTGTTTGTCTGTCTTGCTTTCACGCCTAAACCACTGAACCGATTTTGATAAAATTTGGCATAGAGATAGTTTGAGTCCCGGGAAAGGACATAGGATAGTTTTTATCCCGGTTTTTGAAACAGGGACGCGCGCGATAAAGTTTTTCTGTGGCAGACAAAGTTCAACGCGGGCGAAGCCGCGGACGGAAAGCTAGTATAAAATATGTTTAGTACTTTTCGAATTCATTAGATGCATTTAGACAGAAATCTAAAAAGATCTTTTTTATCCCACCAACAAACATTACAGCCATGTTGCTGCATACTGTATGCGTTGATCCCAACTAAATGAAACAATTTTGTTCTTGTTCCATTCCAATTTACGCTTTCAGAATTTATTCGGTTAAAAGCTGTTTAGACAGAAGAGGCATGGATTAATTAACAGGATCAGGCCCCTCTTTCCCACTGGGCACTTTGGGCACGTGCCCAGGGCCCCGCGACCGTGGGGGCCCCCGTCTGCTCGAAAGACCTTTCTCCAGATGATAAGGGGCCACCATTGATCCTTAAGTGCCCAGGGCCACTAGTAGGTTAAAGACGGCCCTGAACAGGATTGTTTAGTTTAACTAGTGATTCTGTTGTATTGTCTCGCAGGTCGGCGGTATCCTGGTGATGCCGCTGAACGACAACCTGATACAGGTGCGGCGCGTGGGCGACGCGGAGTGGGTGTCCCGCAGCCTGCTCAATGTGTCCTTCGCCACGCTGCGGGTGCCCACTAAGGAGGAGGCCGCGGATCTTATCAAATTGGGTAAGCTTTCATTTGATAATTAACTTTAAAAAAAAATAAAACCGACTTCAATGCGTGAACACAAAAAAAAACTAAAAATTAAAAATATTGCGTATAAAAAAGTTCATCCCCAATTTTCCACCCTTGGGGGTGAAATATTTTCTTCAAATTCGCATGAAACCACCCTTTTGATAATACCTATTCAACAAAAAAATAATCGTTCAAATTGATTTATAATCGGCGGAGATATTGCGTATAAAAAAGTTCATCCCCAATTTTCCACCCTTGGGGGTTGTTTTTTCTATTATTAAATTTAAATGGGACCACCCTTACCTATACGCCGAAAAAAGATTTGTTCAAATCGGTTCATAATTGGCGGAGTTATCGCGTAACAAACATAGAAAAAAGAAAAAAAAAACATACGGGTCGAATTGAGAACCTCCTCTTTTTTTTGAAGTCGGTTGAAAATCGTTAGCACATTTTTTTATTTTATTTTCATTTCAGCCAATTGACGTCCACTGCTGGACAAAGGCCTCCCTCAAGGATTTCCATAACGACCGGTCATGCGCTGCCCGCGTCAAGTTACTTTCGCGATATAATTACGTATTCACAAACGATACTTGCTTAAGTCAAGCAGCAAATCGAACGCACAGCGTTTAATAGAGCTCTGTGATTAGTTCGTGTGTCACCCTGTGCGTCCACGCGCACTGTGAGACCTCATAGTAATGTTTGTGAATACGGGCGTTATTTACCATATCGTCGGTTATCTTCTGGCCCGTAGTAACTAACTACTCGAGAACTTTTCTGCCTTGAAAATTTTCTTTTACTTAGGGGGCAATTAATTAGGGATTGGTCATTAAATTATACACGGACAGGCTTGAATCAAACTGGATGCAAGGAATGTCATTTTTTTGTACACACGACAGCACATCAGGTTACCCATTTTTGTTGCCAACTCGCCCCTATTACAACTGTGCACAAGAACCCACAGTAGTTACCTTGACGTGCCGTTGTCTGTACATAAATGGTACTTGAACGCAAGATCATATCTTGGGCTCATTGGCACAAAAGCGTGTCTGATCTCTGTAGTCTGATCTGGCATTCGATTAATTAATCAGCCCTGTAAGTTGTCGGTCAGTGTCTACTGAAATGAATGAAGGCTTTTTCACACCAGCCTTTCCTATGTCATCATTTCAGCCATGGACGTCCACTGCTGAACATAGGCCTCCCCCAATGCTTTCCATGTTGATCGATTGGTAGCGGCCTGCGTCCAGCGCTTCCCTGCTACCTTTACGATGTCGGTCCACCTTGTAGGTGGACGTCTCACGCTGCGTACCGGTACGCGGCCTCAGTAGCGGCGTAAGGGGGGGCGGTGGGGGTGGTCCGCCCCGGGTGCCAAGCATTAGGGGGTGACACAAGTGGCGCAGATTAGTAGGTACTCACTGGTGCATCTGCATGGCAAATCTGCGGTCTATGTCATGAATTCGGGAGGGGGGGGGGGGGATTGTCTTTGAATCGGTAAATCCTAGGGGGTGTAACTTATGACGGGGGGGAGGGGAGTGATCGCCCCGGGTGCCAACCCATGCTACGCCGCCACTGCGCGGCCTCTTTCCTATGTCTCGTGCAAAAGACAATGCCGGAAAATGGCGTCTTTTTTTTTTCGCGCGGCCATCGACTTAACTTTGTTTTTTGATTACAAAATAGTGTAATAAACCAAACTTACTATGACATGTATACCTCTAAACTCAGTCTGAACTGAGTTACGAACATTAGAAGTTTGATGTTTTACATACTACGGTTTGCTTTTTGCGCGCAAGTTTTGTAAGAAATTGCAACAAAATAGTGACGTCCTTTTTTATTGCGCTGATTCTGCTCCACACTGATGGCTGGAGCCTATAATTGATGTTATTGTTTGTTTACACATAAAATGTCACTATTTTGTTGCAATTTCTTACAAAGCTTACACGCAGAAAGCAAATCTAGTATGTAAAATCATGAATCTTCTAATGCTCGTAACTCAGTTCAGGCTGAATTTAGAGGTACCTATACATGTCATAGTAAGTTTGGTTTATGACACTATTTTGTAATCGAAAAATAAGTTTTGGTCGTTGGCCGCGCGAAAGAAAAAAAGACGCCACCTTCCATACAAAATCTGGCATTGCCATTTTCCTGCCTCCCACAGAGGAGCAGGCGCCGCCGAAGCTGCAGATCCTGGCGCGCGGCGTGATCCGCTCGGCGATGCGAGCCGGGCTGACTCGCCGGCATCCCGAGTTGCGCGAGCCGCCGCAGCGCCCGCCGCCCGCCAAGAAGTCCTGCCCGCGCCGCATATGCATCCCCATCGAGGACGACAGCGACGTCGGTGAGGAAACACTTGCTTCTGGTCCTTGATTTTGATTTTTTAAAGTCCCGTTAACCCCCCATGTGGTCGTCCCCCTTGATTATACATAATGAGGTTTAAGACTACCCCCCACACAACATCACGTGTATTTTTAGTATCTACAAAAAACTAATTTTTTTGTTATTGGCATAAAAAAATAATAAACGAATGGTGTAATCATGAGAAAAACATACCTACATATTGGAAGTACGCGTTTGAAAAAACAATAAAAAATAAATACACATGATATCTCACTAGACCCCCCCTCCCCCCTTGTAACATTTCGTGATTATTGTCAACCCCCTCCCCTTCCCCCTCCCCTTCCCCCTCCCCCCTTTCAAGCCTCTCGTGATTAATGGACGGCCCCACATGGTAATCTAAATATGGTTATATTACGAGTATTTACGAGTGGGTTACGGTACGGTCGTATAGCGGCGGGGATCGAACCCTTGTTCCTCGGTTCACGAGTCGGCCAGTGCGACACTTTCACCGTTTGGCTATCGTCATTATTGTTTGCCTGTTATGAAGATTTTCAGTTTATGTTTATTCAAAAAAATGTGTATTGTTTCCAGAGGGCTTAAACGCACTACACGACCTGGACCGCGACGGCGGTGCGCGCGAGATGAACGCTCTCCTCAGCTTGGTACTGAGCATGGGCCAGAACCGCGTGGCCGGTGCGCTGCGCTTCGACCCGCTGGACTCGCCCGGCGACTCCTCCTCCGACGACGAGGACGACGACGTCGACCTGGGCGGCGACGACGACGATGACGGCGGTGACGGTGGCGACGGCGGCGGTAACGGCGGCGGCGGCAACAGTGAGAGCGTGCCCAGCGGGTCTGCGCCTTCTTCGAATGACACATCTTCGTCGGCCGATCGGCCCAGGTATGTCGATGATAAGCTAGTTTATTGTTAAGCTATTTAGCTTCGACCCTCTGTACTCGCCCTGCGACTCCTCCTCCGACGACGAGGACGACGACGTCGACCTGGGCGGCGACGACGACGATGACGGCGGTGACGGCGGCGATGGCGGCGGTGACGGCGGCGGCGGCAATAGTGAGAGCGTGCCCAGCGGGTCAGCGCCTTCTTCGAATGACACATCTTCGTCGGCCGATCGACCTAGGTATGTCGATGATAAGCTAGTTTATTGTTAAGCTATTTAGCTTCAATCCGCTGGATTCCCCCGGCGACTCCTCCTCCGACGACGAGGACGACGACGTCGACCTGGGCGGCGACGACGACGATGACGGCGGTGACGGCGGCGATGGCGGCGGTGACGGCGGCGGCGGCAATAGTGAGAGCGTGCCCAGCGGGTCAGCGCCTTCTTCGAATGACACATCTTCGTCGGCCGATCGACCTAGGTATGTCGATGATAAGCTAGTTTATTGTTAAGCTATTTAGCTTCAATCCGCTGGATTCCCCCGGTGACTCCTCCTCCGACGACGAGGACGACGACGTCGACCTGGGCGGCGACGACGACGATGACGGCGGTGACGGCGGCGATGGCGGCGGTGACGGCGGTGACGGCGGCGATGGCGGCGGTGACGGCGGCGGCGGCAACAGTGAGAGCGTGCCCAGCGGGTCTGCGCCTTCTTCGAATGACACATCTTCGTCGGCCGATCGACCTAGGTATGTCGATGAAGCTAGTTTATTGTCTTGTTTCTTGTCTTCTTTCGACGACGATGTCGGTGGTGATGGCGGCAATGGGGGCACTGACGGTGACGGCAGCAGAAGGAGTGTGAAAGTACCTTGGAGGAGAGAAAAGTAGGAGGAGGACTAGTGCTTGTTTATCGAAATATTTCATTTGGTAAACGGGCTCTATACGATTACAGACTTGAGAGATGATACACAGCGAGCCAGAAAAGTGGCAGTCGAATTTGTATTAAACCGAATGTTACAAAATGTATTGTCTGGAGGCATTGACCCGCCGCGCCGTCGGCTCATCGTTCCAATTGTAAATTTATGTATTTATTCAAAACTTCAACTGAAAAGCGTTATCATTATGATTTCAGGAACGCGACTCCTGTCTTTGTTTGCAATAGTGGAATGCATTGATTTTTCAAATAAGTGTTTCGTGTTCCACTCTCATTATCATTTGGTTATATTGGCTGAAACATTCAATGTTTCGAATAAATAAACCCGAAGCAGTTGATCGTTACGTACGATATCTTTGCCTTCTAAATTTACAGGATTAAATACAAAAATGGAAAAAATATTAAAGACTATTTTTACGTTCGTTCTCTGTTAGCTGTTACAGTCAGCATCAAATAGTTCGTGACCCAAAGTAGTCAATGAGTTCGCAACACGTCTTTGTTACAAGGAATAACGTTGTGTTATCAACTTTTGGGCCACTTTGGGTCTCACGAACTATTTGTTTCTGACTGTAGTACAAATAGAATATTCCCCTAAAATTACTTTATCATCATCATTATCATCTCAGCCATAGGACGTCCACTGCTGAACATAGGCCTCCCCCAATGCTTTCCATGTTTTTATTTTTATTTATTTATTAGGTCTACCAACATTGTTACATAACAACATGTACACTTAAAAATAACAATTATGAACAAAGTTACAATGCAACAACAATTATAGGCTGACACAACATGCAATATAGATTCAATGCAGTTTGTTCCGAACCGCTCCATGCACACATAAAAGACATTTAATGTTGCCCGGTTGGTAGCGGTCTGCGTCCAGCGCCTTACATTAATAACTTTTTAAAAAAATAAAACCGACTTCAAATGCGTGAACACAAAAAAAACTAAAAATTGAAAATATTGCGTATAAAAAAGTTCATCCCCAATTTTCCACCCTTGGGGGTGAAATATTTTCTTCAAATTCGCATGAAACCACCCTTTTGATAATACCTATTCAACAAAAAAATAATCGTTCAAATTGATTTATAATCGGCGGAGATATTGCGTATAAAAAAGTTTATCCCCAATTTTCCACCCTTGGGGGTTGTTTTTTCTATTATTAAATTTAAATGGGACCACCCTTGAGGTATTGCCTATACGCCGAAAAAAGATTTGTTCAAATCGGTTCATAATTGGCGGAGTTATCGCGTAACAAACACAGAAAAAAAACATACGGGTCGAATTGAGAACCTCCTCCTTTTTTTGAAGTCGGTTGAAAATACTTATCCATCTCTGATTGTCCAGGGAGGCATCGACCAGCGACGAGAACCCCCGAGCCAACCCGCGCGCGCGGCGCGGCCTGCTGACGTTCGAGTTCCGCGACTCCGTGGTGGACCGCGCGCCGCCCACGCCGCCCGCCGACAGCCCCGGCGACCCCGCGCCCGACGACAACCCCAGGTGAGGGTTTAGTCTCAGAATGTCCCAGTCGCAAAACGTCCAAGTCGCAAAATGTCCAAGTTGCAAAACGTCCAAGTTTGCGAAATGTCCATGTCTTAAAAGTTCAAAGTTTGTAATAAAGTTTTCATTTCATAATTTCTTAAGACGACGTTTAAGGACGTCTTGCGACTTGGACATTTTGATACCACTTGACTTTTTGCAAATTGGACATTCTGAGACTAAAGGCAGGTGAGGCCACGTGGCTAATTCGCTGTTTCATTACTGGCTCCACTTGACACCGGACATCCATCGCGCGTGCCATTATTTTACCACCACTAAAGTCCGGTCGCCGAGCGGATAGAATTTCGTCCAATGACCCCAAGCTACCCATCCTTATCGCTCGCGCGTAATTATATTGCTGTCGCGACTGTGCGTGCACGAACCAGTATGGCTATTTACGGAACTATTCCCACCTTTCGTTCCCACCGCAGCAACTCCTGTGTAGCCAGGATCTACAGCTTGACCGTTAATAAAAACCCAACTAGTCAAGCTACCGACTTATTTATGCGATGCAGAACCCTAAAAAGAGGGTGCTGGGGGTAAATCGTGGAGACATATCCCTAACCATACTTGATTATTGAGACTGTCTGAACGGTTTCTATCGATCACAATGCACAGCTGCTCTTTCTAGTGTACATCCGACATTAGCGGGACAACGAGCGGGATCTCATTTATTCTTGTCGTTTGTAGTTGATTTCTGTCAGTTTCATTATGTAATTGCTCGCACACTCACTGCAGGCGCCCGTCGCATAGTCGCGACAGCAACATAATTACGCGCGAGCGATAGGGATGGGTAGCTTGGGGTCATTGGACGGGATTCTATGTGCTCACGGACCAGGCTTTAACCATTGCCTTGTTCCCAGGTCGGGCCCGTCGCACGCGCCGGACGACCCGGACGAGAGCCCGGGCGTGCCGGCCGAGGTGGAGATCTACCTGGGCAAGTCCAGCCGCGCCGGGCCCTCCTCCATGGACTGGGAGCCGGCCGCTTCAAGCGCCGACGAGAGCGAAGACGAGCCCGCGACCAAAGGTTAGGCCGCGTTTGTTAATGAGGGCTATCGTTTTTATACTTAACAGTTGGCACCCCTGGCGATTGACAGGTCCTTACTCTACAGTGGCGTCATCTTGATGAGTGCAAATCCGATAGTCCTCCTACCACTTTAGCACTCACCAGATGGTGCCACTGTCTTCGCTACTAGCAAGTGACAGGACTCTACAGTGGCGCAAACTGGTGAGCGCTAAAACGATAGCCCTCATTAATAGCTGCGTCGAAACCGGGCGCATGGGCTTGCGAGCTAAGCTTGTCATCCTGCTCACTCTAGAACAGGGTGAGCAGGATATCAAGCGTGCCTCGCGAGCCCATGCGCCCGGTTTCGACGCAGCTATTAATATTGTCGGAAGTATTCCTAAGACCTCCCCAAAACTAGCGTCTATTGAACATTTGATCCGGTTTTCGGCAACCATTCAGTATTGCGCCGCGTCGACGTTGCGTGAGCATTTCTTTTACGGGAGATGGCGCTCGAAAAACGCTAGAATGAGCGATCCCTATGGGCCCTTGTACACTACGTTTCTTTTTAGGTGAAGTCTTTTCCACCACCACATGTACCACATTTTACTATGTTTGTGTTTGTAAAATGTTATAAATACCTATATTTAGCCAGGGTCTAAGTAGCTCAAATGAAAGAGCATTCGCCCTGCAAGCGAAATATCGTGGCTTCGATTGCCACCTTAGGCAGTTCGATTTTTTCAAGTTATTTAAAAAATGAAACGATTCAGTTAATAAAACGTATGTCTTTCCTAGACGATCAAAAGCGGCAGAAGCTGGACAGCGGCATCGGCGAAGAGACCACGCCTAGCAGCGAGGCGTCCCCCTCCCACCCGCGCGACGAGTCCGACGCCTCCCGGCCCGACGACAGCCTGACGGACGACGTCGACGACCGGCAGTCCAGTGAGTGTTGTATGTTGTGTGCTGGACAGCGGCGTCGGCGAGGAGACCACGCCCAGCAGCCAGGCGTGTCCCTCCCACCCGCGCGACGAGTCCGACGCCTCCCGGCCCGACGACAGCCTGACGGACGACGTCGACGACCGGCAGTCCAGTGAGTGTTCAATGTTATTGTTACAACCCGGTCGAGTTAACTGCGCACTGCAGCTGTAGAGTAAGATACTGTCACTTGCTAGTAGCAAAGACTGGTGAGCGCTAAATCGGTATGGGCATACGGTATCGCATTTGAACTCTCCAGGATGGCGCCACCGTAGTGGAAAGTACTGTCAGTGGTGCCTACTGTTAAGTATAAACACGATGGCCTTCATTGACAGCCGCCGATTTTATATTGCATATACCTACTTGTAGGTGTTTATTATAAAATAATACTCGAGTATGAATCTTTGCTCAAGAATAGATTTTTTTAAGCTCAAATTCGAATTGAGCGACGTGAAGCAATAAAGAACGAGAATTTGAATGATTTCAAATATATTTCAGATTTTTATGCTCTGTCACATTATAATATAATATGTCAATGTTATTCCTCCCGTGCCGCTGCCATACCTAAAGTACTTACTAACCGTTCGCACTAAGTTTGCCGGTCCGTAGAATGCGCGTTCCCTCCCCCAACCGCGATTAAACGCAATTAATGTGTCTTATTTTACGCAAATACACAATTTTCATCAATAATAATAAATAAAAAATATTTTAAATATAATTTGATAAAGTTATAGTGCTTGTTCACGTTGACTGGCGGGCGCGGTGACGAAATATCAAACATATGTAGTGATTCCAAGTGTTCACGTACGAAACGCACGTGCGGTCTAACTAGCGGGCAAGTTAGCGACTGGCGCGCGCGGAGCGCTCGCGGTAATTTCAACGCGTGAAGATGTTTGTGTGTGTTCATGTCAAACTAGCGGCGGCGCGCGCGTTTCACTCGCGACGTCAGGTAATTTCAACCAGTTTGAACTCGTCGCTAGAAACGATAGTACGTCACACTCGCGCGAACGCCTGGTCGTCAATGTGAACACGAGCTCGCGACGTTTCCCGCGCCTGCGCCCGCGCGTGCCTACGTGAACAAGCACATAGACGCTTGCCTTTGAGTGACGTCATATCGCCAGCGGCAAACTTAAAGCGAACGGATAGTACTCAGTTAAGCGCTAGACTTATAATGACTTATGTATGTTCCTTAGGCCGGCGGCGCATGCAGAAACGCGGGCGCTGGCAAAGCGCGCGCTCGTCGACGTCAACAGAACGCTCGGACCGCGGGGGCTCGCCGCCAGCCGCCGCGCGCCGCCGCTGCAAGCGCCGCGCCCACGACCTACAGCCGCCGCCGTCACGCGACGCGCGCCGCGTGCGTCTCTCGCTGGCCATGAAGCGCGGCGTCAAGGAGCTGCCGCTGCCGCACGCGCTCAAGAAGTTCGTCAACCTCGGCCGCTGCTTCGAGTTCTAGGTTAGCGAGTGGCGGCGGCTGGGCTTGCACGAAATCGACTAAACCCCGGTCCGTGAGCACGTAGAATTTCGTCCAATGACCCCTAGCTACCCATCCTTATCGCTCGCGCGTAATTATATTGCTGTCGCGACTGTGCGACTGGCACCCGCAGTGAGTGCGAGCGCGATAGCAACATAATTACGCGCGAGCAATAAGGATGGGTAGCTAGGGGTCATTGGACAAAATTCTACGTGCTCACGGACCAGACTTTATCTGTTGAGGGTCTCGAAATCGCTCGTGCTGTCGATGGCGCTGACGATATTGGATAGTATCGACGATTTACTATCAATAGTGTCGACCTAGTTTTACGATACTGTCGACAGTATCAGTAGCGGTGTCGATGGTATGAGTGATTTGGAGCCTCGATAGTGTCTATCGATATAGACGATCGATTTTAACGCGAGCCCAGCGGTGTCGTCGGTGATCCGATGTCTGAAGGGTGCCCCGAAACAGTTGCTGCCATAATATAAGTTATCTAGAACGCAACTTCAACCCTTCCCAAGGCTGAGGCTATATAGTTGCCGCATTTTGAACCCTATTGACCGAGACAATAAGGCTTAAAAACGTTCGAGGGTTGAATATTATAATGTCCCGCATCATCCAGCAATACTGAGTATTAAGTCTTCCTACCGGACTCGCTTCCCGGTTCCTGTGAGTCATGAATAGTATTAAGGTGATTTGCACTACATGCGCCCTTCGACATATAAAAGGCTGGATGACCATCGCACTGCATAAGGCGGGTTCTGATAGTCCTCAATAGGAGAACAAGTGCCACTCCTGTCTGTAGCCGAAGGCTGATGTATGTAGCAGACGGGATTCGACTGAATGAAAAGCTACTGAGAGGGTGTTTGTTTCGAAGAATGTCGGTTACATTACTCTGCTGATTCGGTGCAAACGCCCTCCAGATGCGTTGCAGGAATGATGTGTAAATATTTTGTCGCGATGGGTACTTTTATATGTGACGGGTGGGACAGTTCCGTTCTGCATTCGCGACTCGTTGCCGGCAGTCGCTATCATAAAGTAACCAATGTGATTGACCATTATAAATTAGTTCCTTTAAAAGCTATTCGAACGACAAGTCGAGTTTGTGTATGGGAAGGTCGTGATTTACTGCGATTCTTGTAGTTTAGTCGCGTTATAGGTAGCCGTCGTGTGACGTCACGCTGGACACTGTTATGACATTAGTTAGATCTGTGACACTGCGTCTCATTTTACGGTGTTTATCAAATTATAATATTAATCACTATGAAATTAATGTAGCCATAATGAATAATTTTAACTACTACTTACATGCGACGATGTTTAATCGTGCTAAGTCTTACAAAATGTTAGCTTGAGTAAAATGACCGACTGATCTGACTTTTTGCGAAGAGTTTTAGGGAATAGTAATAAGAAATATAAACAGCCGTAATTTTAGTAATTTTATAATATTGCATGTAATCCCGGTATACTAGTTTCCAGCGTGACACCGCTCGGCATCGAGTCAAGATTCTAGTTACATAATTAACCTAGTCATTGCTAAGTAAATATTTATTCTCGTTGTACATATTTGCGATATATAATTAGTTTTCTTTCTGTATATCGAATTTGCTGCAGTAAATCGATACTTAGCAATCGCTCAGTTAATAATTTCGTAGGTTATGAATTGATTTATCGGCCCGGAGTCGTGCGGGGTTTAGTTGTCAATGGTTAATGTTCATTTGTTAAGTTCATTTTGAAGTCTAAACGGTCAAGTGCAGTTGCAAGAAGTTGCATACCATGAGTAAGCAAAGCAATATTCGGCTGGATTTAATCGATATTTTTGCATCGTGGACCTTTTTGATGCATTATTTATCGAGTCATCTTCAAAGATTTCAATCGGCTGTGTGACTTGACATTTGAACTATGAACAAGTTTCACGGCGCCGCAGTCGGCACGGCTCCGGGCCGATCTATGTTTATATTATTATGATAACGTTTGGTGTAAATACTGTCTTTTGTTTTTGTTGCAACTAATATATAATTTTATTGTGAGAGTTACTGTTTTATGTCTGTGAATTTATGAATTTATATTTTGTTCGGAGCTATCGATCACACTTTCGTATACTTCATAAGAAATCCAAAATCTAATATGTGCCTTTGGGGATTCTTCTGGAGTGTACCGCACCACATTGATATTTATCAGTGAAAAGTGACGCAAAATATATATTTAGTTACTACTATCTAAACGTACGAGCGAGAGAATGCGTGTTATATTTAAAGTAAAATTAATACGAAGTATATTTAACTTTGCAGTTTTACAATCGTTTAGCCTACTTGATACATAATCAATTCGAGTTAGTAATATTAAGGACATACAGTTTCGTAACGCTAAGCGCGTGTCAGTTAGACTACGGCATCTTGTATCCGAATATTAAGGTGGACTCAATAAAACAGTCATTTTCAAATCGGTTTATGTCATTTATCTATCCTTAGTGTTAAAAATGTATACCTCAATAAATATATTTTATATTCAGGTGAGTATTCACGCGGTGGGTGCTCATCGTGTAGCATATTTACATCGGTGTTCCGTTTAATGTACAGTGTCTATCTTTCTTTCTATTTATAACGTGCGAAGAGGCTTCTGCGCGCGCTAGCACCACTTGCCGGCGTGCACGAGAGACGCGCGCGGCGCGTGATGGTCGGGATAGAGGTCGTCGGCGGCGGGCGCGCTGAGCCCGTGGAGCAGCTTGCGCGCGGGCCGCGGCGTGGCGCGCGCCGGGTCCCGCAGCCGCTCGCGCGACCAGCGCTCGGCCGCGTGCGAGCGCTTCACGGGCCGCTTGTCCTCGCGCGCCTCCGACGGCGGCCGGCTCGCCGCGTCTGACTCGCCGCCGTTGACGAGCGAGTGCGCGCTGCGAGCCTTGTGCAGCGACAGCCGCAGCGGCTTGCGCGGCGGCGTGGGCCGGCACCGCCCGTCCCGCTCGTCGTGCTTCTTGTAGTGGCTCGCGCGCGTGGAGCAGCTCTCGGAGCCGTAGTCTATGCGCGGTGAGCTACTGTAAATATCGCCGTTGGGGAAGTCGGAGCACTCCGACTCGAACTCGGACGACTTCGCGCTCCGCGAGTGAAGTTTCGACGACCTCCGGCTGGACTTGTGAGCGTTCTCCAAAACTTTGCCGTCTATCCTGTGGTACATGTAGTGTTTCTCCGTCTCGACCACCTGGACGTCCTCGGCGCTGTCGTTCTTCTTCATCTTCCGCATCCTCTGGGACCTCTTCAGCTGCTCGATGATCGAGAGCGTCTTCCGTTCGGCCCAGTTGGTCTTCTTGATGCTCTCCTCTATTCGATCCGCGGCCTTCTTTATCTCGTAGTGCCGGGGGTCGCACGCGCCGACGTTCGAGTGGGAGTCCCGCACGTCGAGGTCGCTGTCTGATCTAAAGTATTCCTCGCCCTTGGACCTGTTGAGCCGTTCGGACTTCATCCGCTGTTTTTCTATGTGTCTTTGGTTGCGTTCGATCATCCGGATCGCGGCGTCGGTCTCGGCGCTGTAGTCGACGGCGCCGTGGATGCAGTGGTGGGAGAGCGAGTGCCGCATGCGGCCCGCGCGATGCTCGAGGCTGTGGGAGCTGTGCGAGCGGTGGTTCGGTGGAGGCGACGCCCTGGGTGACGCCGCCACGCGCGAAGATGCGCCGGACGCGTTGGACCTGGGCCTCATGAGCGGCAGGTTGGCCTCGGCGCCGTCGAGCCCGGGCAGCTTAGCCACGATGGCGGTGATGTCTGGCCCCTTCTGGAACACCTGCACCTCGGACTTGGGGCTCTGCTTGCACTTGGCCGGCGGCTCGGAGGTGATGTTGATGTTGGTGACGTTCTTTTTGGTCTTGTTCACTGTTATGCAGCTGTCGTTGCTGCTCACCGGTTGAAGCTGGAAAGAGAAAACAACTTGTGTTGTGAACCAATATTTAGCGCCCTCTATTTACTTATAAGCAACTGTAAAGCGCCAAGTGGTTCTTCCTTTCTTACTGAACTACTGGAAGTCGGGACAAACTAATTCATACAAGGGACAATAGATGGCGCTACATCTATGCGTGCTGCTTTTTATCGATCGCGTCGGTTCGCACGGCCACAAACAACGTCTGAGTTTTTTTTCCCAACAGCTTATCTAAATCGAAGAGATAGCTTTACAAGTGAAGTGTCTAATATCGTTATTAGATATAGGAACTTGATATTTCATAAGTCGACATGAAACAAAGGCCTAATGTCGAGCGTAGGGCTCTTGCATCTGCTATAATGGTAGAAGGAGCATCTAAAGCTTCAACCACACTAACGCGTGCAGATCGTCATCGCTGGTGCGATTAAAGGCGAATGACAGGTCGCGCGACCCATGACAGTCCATTAGCCTATGATCGCGCCGTGATCGCGCCTGCGATGGCGATCTGCACGCGTTGGTGTGGTTTGTGTGGGTTGAAGCATAAGCACAGAATAATAATAAGTACTACGTACAGAAGTTTTACTTGGCGAAGGTATTTAAAAAAATGTATGCTCAATGTCATTAACAATATGGTGTAATTTAGCCTGTCTCAAGAGTCAAGCACCATTTTGTTGACAAACGTCAGTGATAGGCACTGCGCCGAAGCTATAGGGCTGACCTATTATGTGCTCTGTGGGGCTGACTTCGGTAAAATGATGTGACGTGAGGTGCCAAACTGCGAAAAATGGCGGAGGAAATACATGATTTAGCATGAATTATCATGAATAATATTAACTACTTATTTACCTCTCAGTGTCTTGAGGAAACTTAAAAAAGAACATTCTGTGTTTTTATTATTATTTAGGCAGTTAAATACTGCACAGTATTTACTACACCATTTTCTTTATTTTCTTCCATCATACACAAGAATACGCGTGCGTGAGTCAATGTTCGCTCGTATGCGAGGCCTTGTCGAATAGTATCCTGTAGGTGGGCCATCGTGCGTGTTTTGTTTTCGATGTAAACTCGCGGAGATGAACAGGCCTGGCATAAGGCTTACCTGTGCGTGGTTTGCTCGCATCTCGGCGACCTGGTCCTCGAGGTAGGAGATGCGGTGCGTGAGGCGCGTGTTGTCGGCGCGCAGGCCCTCCTTGGCGCGCTCCGCCTCGTCGGCCGTGGCGCGCAGCGAGCCCAGCTCGGCGCGGAGCGACGCTGCCTCGTTCTGGAAGTGGTTGAGAGATGAGTCTATGTTGTTCAGATGACTGACGATTACGTTTTATAATAATAAGAAAGGAAGGCTGTGAAGATGGGAAGCGACGAGACGAGAAAGATAATCTTTCCCACAAAATCAGGAAAACTAAAAGAGAGCTTCATAGACTATTCGTTATTTACGCTTGATATATGCCTGTTTGGATCTTACATACAAAATAATAACATGGAAAGTAAGTAGGTCTTAAATGAAACGGTTACGTCGTGAAACAAGAAGACTACATCAACATCAAAGAGCAAAAAATTGGCACCATGTTTTGATGTCTTAACTTTGGTTTTGCTGCAACTACATAACAGTTTCAGTGATACAGAACTGTCCTATGTACATACCTGTGTGAACGCAGGTTGCGGATTGTGCGCGTGCGCCGCTAACGCCCGCAACACGACCAATTTTGCAGGGTTGCCAGCGCTGACGGCGCGCTGCAGCTCCTCCTGGCTCCGGCACGACAGCACCGACGTGCCGTTCACTTCTATTAGCCTGGGGACAAATATTCATAGTCAAATTACCTTCTTAATAAACGACATTTCAAGTTTAATATTGTCATGGCGTACCCCAGGGATCGATCCTCGGTCCTTTATTGTTTCTTATTTAAATCAATAACATTTTTTTCATATGCAAACCACAATTTTATAGTGTTCCGGCACCTCGCTCAGTTAATGGTGATAAGATATCATAATTGTTAATCATAACTTCCAGTGTTTTATACACTGTAAATTGCTTTTGCCGGAAAAAATAAAACTAGTAAGAACTATTATAACTATTAAAAGTTAATTGTGTATTATGATGAGACACGAACGAAAGAGAAATCGCATGTTACATTAGTGTTAACTGCCTCATCGCGCATAAGTCCGCGCACCGTTTGCCTTCGTCGCAGTTACGATCTGTGCAATAATTACAGGCTCCCACGCAGATAATACTGCTGAATTCACTAACGCTGCAAAATGGTAATTGTGTAAAAAGATCGTTTTCGTGATAAGATGTTATCACTACTTACAACTTTTGTTTTGATTACGAGTTTAGTCTAAGAGAACTAAAACTGTTCCGGATGAGCAAATTTCGTTCTACTTACTTAGTTAAAAACTTTTTTGCATTTTGTACCGACATTATTAAAAAATCGACTTGTCTACAGAATCTCACGATCTACATACAAATATTAAAACCGGTAGCTATATGCAATATCATTAGGCCTAAGTTTATAAATAAAAGAAAGTATAAAATAAGTAGGTAATCAAGTTTTTTGTCATTGTCACTCAATATAAAACATGATTTGCCGATATAAATCACGCCAATTAATTTTCAACATATAAAAAATATTCGTTAAATCGAATGCCTCAGTGATAAATCAATATATTTTCTGCCTTCCACTTTCACACTCATGTTTACGTAATTAGTTTTTATATTGAATTGAAACACATCAAAGCAATCAGTGGTTGATTAAAAAACGTTGGGAACCGCGCCTCATTATTGTCAAACGCTCGCGACTTCATAAATCCCAATAACAAATTGCTCACTCCTTTTATGCACCGGCTCCGACTAAATGTGGATAATTGCTGTGAGAATACCCTAGGGTGAGCACTGGGGACTGATCACCAGCTCGTAAAAAGTACATTTATAATCCAATTCGCCCCTTAGCCGCTCCTACGGGGTAATTGATGTATTCAAGAGACGTCACATAAACTTACAAGGAATACTCTAAATAAATAACAACAATTAACTTGTTTATGTAACTTACTAGAATTTACATTTACTGCCTACCAAACTCGACTTTATTTTTTACTGGCCTAGTTTTAGCATTTTAGACACCCTTTCACAGCACAAACCGTTTTAATTAATTAAAATTCGTCGGACGTGTTTACCAATTTTTCACTTTGACAGTTCATGTGACGTTTACGGGTGAGCCGTGCCGGCTCCCTAAAAACTGCCTCACCTTTCGTGCACTGACTATCTATCTAGGTTTTATTAATCTAAGGCAAGATGTATTTTACTATGTGTTTAAACAAGTTTTGCCCATAAGATAAGTTTGTTAATGACCATAATATTATAAACAAAATGCCTTTATTTTGTAGAGTTTAACAAGCTTGAGCCCAAGATACACCTTGGGCTGTATGTACCAACAACTTATCGCTGCGGTTATGGCGACTGCTATATGTTATAATTATACAGATAATTTATTATTATAATATAATAATAAATATTAATATAATAAAATTATAATATAATAATAAATATAAATTAATAATAATAAATATAAATATCACTACTTTATTAAAGTAGTGATGGATGACAAGCCAATGTTGAAACAAGCTAGTTACATAAGCTGAATAAGCCTTAATTATCGCGTAGCTACACGATTATTAAGAGATTATAATATAAGTATCAAAGATTATAATGCAAATTGAACTAGCTTTGTGAGAAAAATATTGTAATTGGGTCTAAAAATAATAAATAAAAGCTTTACGCTGTTTTATCGACAAGACGTAGCGATAAAAGAAGCTACGCAGGTACTTATTTGCTATTGAATAATTAGAGGCAATACTGGCTGATCCGCATCTACGGCGGCATTGTTACGCACGCGCAGGGTTCCCAGCAGGCCCGATACCATCGGATGCCGCCGATTCAGGGACTTTGACCTCCAAGGGGCTTGGGCAAAGTTATTGGAAGCTGTTTAGGAGCCATAGACAAGCGCAAGACGCGAGGCAGTATTATGTTCGATACTTCTTTATTCTTAAAATTTGATTTGGCATCTAGGACGAAAAATGTGAGCTGTACCTAGCTTCTTGGTAGGGGTTACCTACGCCATATCGAATGACTTATATAATAATATTTTGATCGTTCGATCATTTTTAAATTCGATATTTTGAACGTTCGATATTTTGAGCATTCGATATTTTGATCGTTCGATATTCTGATCGTTCGATGAAACGTGTTCGATATTTTGATTTTCGATCATTTGTCATTCGATATGGCGTAGGTAACCCTCTTGGTAGCACCTTGGCGCATTCGCGTTGAAGCATAAGTGCTACGCCCACAAATTAACGCATAGCACATTACGTCTTAAGTATGAACTTGTCGAAAATCTACTTTATTAGGCTCTAACTCCAAAACAGTGGGTACCAACCTGTCTCCAGCGCGCATGGCGGTGTTGTCCCCCGGCCAGTCCACGCTGAAGCCGGGGCCCCGGGGCGCGGCGCCCCACGAGCCCTCGCGCGCCTCCGCCGCCACCAGCGACGCGGACCCGCCGCAGTCGCGCACCGTGCTGTAAACAAGATTAACAAAAATGTAAGTAAAACCATTACTTACCATCAAGTTATTCAAATTTATGTATGCGAGTCATTTCTACTAGTATCTTAATATGTAAGTCTAGATATTAGCACGTCACTACCTTGTTTAATATACCACGCAATCTTGTATACCCATTCTTATAAGATACACCATACAAGAATGCATGGTAAATTCAGTGAACTGCTCCTGAATCGAATGTACCTGCTACTACTATTTATATTTATTTATATTAACCGGCAGACAGTGGTGACTGAGTTTGTTGCGGCGCTTCTTCTCAGCACTTGCCAAATGTTGGTCTCGAAGCGCTGGTAGGGTAAAAAGATTATGAGACATGTAGAGGCTCCTTAAGAGCAAAATGACGATTTGTAAGAACTATTTATTAGTCTAAACAAATAAAGAAATTTTGACTTTGACTTTGACTTCAAGCAAAGAGCTTCCTCTTTGTGGTTAAAAAATGATTTAAAAAATATGTAGTTAGAGAGAGAACACTCCAGGGTTGCATTTAGCAAAATATGTAAGTAAATGGAGTTACTCCCCGGTCCTGGGTTCGATTCTACTGATGATGTCATGTTAAGTGCGTGCTCTAGAGAAAGAAAAATCTCTGCAATAAAAAATACTATGTTGTATGTGTTGTAGGTAGGTAATATTACAATAATGTTGTGTTGTAACATGAACCGCGAAATGATTTCATATTTTGTATCGCGGCTACACTATGAATTGAACACGATTACCGACGTTACGTGACATTGGCCAGACCGCAAGATGTAATCTAAACATTGTAGGCATTGGATACCACCTGTAATAAGTAGGTAGTCCGTGTTCGTAGATCGCTCATTATAGTACATGTTGTCTTTTATTATCTCGAATCGGTTCATTCATAACCGCGAAGGATGATGTGTATCTGACTATTGATTAACCTCATAGTCAGCTGTTGAGGTAAAGAGTAAACTCGTACTCGGAGTTAACTTTAGTAGAGTAGTATTATATTATCTGTGGTAGAGTTTTCTGTGTGCAAGTTGGTGTTTTTAAAATCATGCATCCACAGCTAAATTCCATTTGGCTGAAAATCAATCCACTGGAACAATGTATTAGTTCAGCCCTGTCTTCTGAAGTAAATGACTTCATAACAGCTTAATAAAGCATTTTTATTAATTACCGCATCAATTTTTTACCAATCCGATGCAGCAGAAGTTTCAAGCGCACTAAACAATGTTTTTCATAGCCAGCATTGTTTTATCAAATTTATTGATACTCGCACCGTGTAATTTGATATCTGTAAACGCGGTAGATAGGCTGCAGCCGCATGTGGCCCACATAAACATAAGCCTACAACGGATACTGACAGTGAGCAGAATAAGTATGACCCTAATATCTAAAATGACTGTTGTATAATATGATGCCCCCTGTCACTAGTATCTTCAGCATATTATTATAGTTGACCAGTAAAAGATACAGGATGTTGAAAAGGTGAATAACTTTACTCCACTTTTGATGATCGTTTATGTCGATTTAGAATTTATAGCACCAAGTACTTTGACCTTGTCTCACTCTTCTTTTTTGATTGGTATCAATATTATATTATTTATTAGAATTGTATCTTGTCGGTGTCTGTACCTGTCAGGCAAACGTTCGGGCCGTCACGCTCCAGCGAGCTTCGGGACTCCCGCGCATCGACCGCGGGCCAAGTGTAACATATTTAGTTTCATTTCATTTTTTATTAATTCGAAGTAATAATAAAGATTGACGTCGCGTGATTATGTTCACAGTTTTTACTTATTATTATATTACTAGAGTTTTTGCCGCGTGGTTAGAATTTTTTAATCCCAATGACTCCAATGCGTTGTAAACAAGTCATTGACTTCAACTAAACTGGAAGAAATCAGAACATTAATAAATACATTGATATTGGTGTCTTGCTTCGCGGTATTCTTGTAGGTCTCTCTGTAGGTAGGTACTATTTAATTTAAGGCGAATGCGCGAAGTCGATGGGTCACGGCCGAGGGCACTTCGAGCGGCTAGTGCACTAGTAAGTAAAGGGCTCCGATACGTTCTGACTTCCTGGGACCACGATAAATTAATTCTGACTAAAAAAGTCTGTGAGTGATAGGTTGGTAAATCATCTAATTTTATTGCGCTATTAAATGTCTCCATTTTATGAATTTCCTCTATGACTATATCCCGGGATACGCAAATGTAGATCCACAGTTCAAACTTAGACTTTTAATACAGCGAATCATGATGACTAATAGCGATATTATTACTGCCCACATAATAGATGGTTTTCTTATCCTATTGAAGGACTGTACTGATGAGTTGCAAAGATGTCTTCCCAACACAAAGTATTGTGACCGACGCCTACGCCGCGCGTGCCTCTTTGAGTCGTAGATGAACCCGTGCATGCGCTCTCTGTGCACTTATTGTAACGATAGTGCACGATTTCTCCGAACGGGAGAGCTCAGCTCTTAGGATGGACTGATAAAGAAAGGTTAACGAAAGCTGGCAGAAGGCCGGTGAGTTTGCCAATATGGCGTTCTTCTAATTCGTAATTTCAGTGATATAAAAGGTCGGTTAAGATAAATTTTTGGGACGAGGGGACTTATTAAGCGTATTTACTATAAATATAGTTGATGATTTCTATTTTGGGGAATTTATAATTTATCAACAACTGAAACGTTCGGAAAAATATCGTCAGAGAGAAAGTGGAATTTCTTAGCTACTGAGAACGGAGAACAAGAGCGGAAGTGGTAATCAGAGACACACTCTCACAGCATTTTCCGCTTATAAAGTAACTAGGTAACTAGCTGTCCATTTAATGGTCACAAGTCAAGGAGATCAGTTTGACGAGCAATGGCTTGAGCGTGCTCATCTTCTCAAGGATGATTTAATAAGTTCATACTTGATAAGGACATGAGCACGCTCAAGGTAGAAATCTCAATTTCTCAATCTCAAAACCGGGCCAAAGATATTAATACCTACATGAATAAAATATACCAATCTAGGTAACCAAAGCCTGTAGGTACCTACTTACTCAAAGCAATTGCATCAATGTAATCTGCATTGCACCAAGGTATTGGGGATTTCAATACTGACGTTACAGAAAACTGGTTGCTATAGCATCTTAATCGTCTCATAAATCTTATGATTGATATTGAGTTTTTACACGACTGTTAATAACTTAAAAAAAGATCACATTTATTTGGACATGGTCAAAACACTATTCAAAATTACTTGGTTTGTTTGGGCTGTAGACAAGATTAACTTAATCTCTCGTCAGTTCCAAGTGGAAATTACGCAGTCTTTCTTTCTAGTAAAGCGAAGCTCAGGAAGCATTAATTGATTTCTCCTAGAATGCTGGTAAACTTAATAAGTAAGCCAGTGAGTAGAAGGTATTTTATAATTTTACATAATTTAAAATATTAATTATCTCATTTACTTTAACTTTCTAAAGTTTTCGACTTGGAACGAACGCTACTCTAGATATTAAAATGTCTCTACCTACTATAGGTGCCGTGGTTAAATAAAAGCTAGATTAGAATATAAATCCGCTATCCTAATTACATCTTTAGTAATTGTAAATTGTGAGGCTTAAGTGCGTAATTAGTAAGTTATTATACATTTAATTACTATTAGCGATATTCCTTATGGTTACGTTTTGTTTATTGTTATACCGTGATTTCTTCCGCGCATTTTTAGCTTTAAACCAGTGGAGGAACGAATTGTAGTGTAGCAGTGTAGTAAAGGATTATAAGATTGATTTAATTAATGTATTTACATATATTATAGATTAAAATAGCATTGTATGTTTAATAACCGTAACAAGTAGTGTCGATTGACATTAATATTTTTTTACGATTTAAGTAGTCCTGATTAGGACTGTAACTTCTAACAACATTGTAAATTCTGGGTTCTAATGCCTGGCAGGGAACACAAAGTGGCACATAGATTATTTTGTTGCGTTTGATTCCTATTAAAATATGACTTGCGTTGACATAGTGGTAATCATAACATAACGTAGAGTCACGAGATCATTAAACGTTTAAACTTCCTAGTAGGACGCTGCAAAGTGGTTATATTTTCAAACAGGATTGTTCTATACGCCTGCAAGATAAAGGTTGTTTACTCTCTAAAATCGTATTATTGAAGTAGTCAGCCGTATTATTTAGGTTTCTCACGGCGAGGACGTGGGCGCGGCGGCCACCGCGGGCGCTGCGGAGGACTTTCGACGGCTGTGATTAAAGCTCACCGCAGAACGACTCTATCCTCTGTGATCCTTATAGAGGTGTAGAATAGAGATGATAGTCGTAAAAGGTGTTTATTGTAGTAAAACATTATTATGAACTTATATGCTGCATTCATTGAAGTAATATTACTACGTAAGTACATTATAACTCAATGGCTGCACTGCGTCTATTTGTAAAATGATGAGATCTTTGTCGTCTATGAAAGTTAAATACCGAGATGTAAAACGGCATAGCTCGAAATAGCAAGTAAAATAAAATAAAATCTATCAAATCTAATAAATTTTAATACAAAATTAATACTCAACGGTCCACTCTACGAAGTCCCGTATTAAAAAGTAGTGGTACTGATACAGTACGTTTCATTACAGCAGTTTTGTTTAGAAAAAAAAAACATTAGCCGACACGAAAGTAGTTTCTAATAATGGTGTAGATGCTTTTCTCGATACACAGTAAGCGTTCTCATTAAAAGGCCATTTGTCACGTTAGAGCGCCGTTTATCTCCGTCGCGACGTCACGACCGCGCCCGCCGACTTCTGACGAGCCGGCTGAGGGTAGGCTGGGAGACAGATCACCAGGAGCATTTAAGAATCTACTGGTTTAGGTGGTGGAACTTAATATTACTGTCGGGTGTGAGTCTAACAAATTAATAAGGATGAAATAATGTAAAAAGTCTAAATTGGTTAAACTTGGTATATTGGTAAAATGGTTAAGTGGTATGCTGAGTACCTACACGCGGCGATGGTAACCGAACGCAAACTGACTTAAAGATATTAAAACAAAAGGTTAAAATTGGGTCAGATTGATAAATGCTGACCGCGCGCTACGGACGAGTTGAATGCACTGTAGGTACTTCGTACACTTATTAAGCGACTCCACCTGCAAATTCCAGAATGTGTACGCATCTGTGTATTTTAAAACCTGTCATTAACCCTAATCTTACTGATATTCCGCAATATTGTAATAGTGCTCATTATTTAGTGCTGCATGTTTTAGTTTCGTTAGAAATCAGAACTAATGCAGCAGGTGCAGCGCGCTTTCCAACATGGAGCAAGAATTTTGTTTACAATAGCGTCACTATCGTCTAAAACTCCATAATCTATTATATAAAAGAAAGTCGTGTTAGTTACTCCACTTATAACTCAAGAACGGCTGAACCGATTTAGCTGAAAATTGTCAGGGAGGTAGTTTAGAGCCAGGAGAAGGACATAGGATACTTTTTATCCCGTTATTTATTGCCATTAAGGCGGAACAAAGTTCGCCGGGTCAGCTAGTGATTTATATTCCTAAAAATAGATGCTTCTGCACATGTTTAATAAAGAGCAGCTTTATCTCATTCTGTCCCCAGTCCTATTTGTAATTCGCTAACGAGCAATAAAGTGCGCGGGCGCAGCTCATTTCACGCACATAGTTTTTGCGTCGCCCTGTGAAAGCGATTACTTTAATGACAGCAGTATTGTGACATGCTCGATCCGACAATCATTCGCTTTCATTTAGATGTAATATGATGAACACAAACCCATTCAACGAAATAGTATTAAATCATTTACTTTGTTCCTAACTTATGTCTGAGTTAGTGGTAGAGACCATTAGCGAAATATTCTAAGGACCATCGCGACTGGGTTCGTAGCAAGATCCAACTAAGTACCAAATCGTTGGGATATGCCGCGGATATTTATGCGAAGATAAAGGATAAAGCTTCGCTTAAACACCGAGCCATGTCAGCCATCGCACGGCGAATTAGCTCCCTGGCAGGCGCCGTGGGATCGCACGCGCACCTTTATCTTACAAAGCAGGGATGTCCCTCATAATGTAGTTAACCTGTAAGTAGGTAAGCTTTAAACTTACTAACAATAGCAACAACCAATTTTGAACAATCACCTTCAAATAATCAGAATTTATTAGAGGTCATAACACAAAATCTGTTGTCGTTATCAAGAATATAGGACGGTACGTTTTTATAGTGTTAAATAATTATTTATTTAGGTACAACTTATTGTGATCCATCAAACTCTACACTATTTTTATGGTTGTTTCGGCCCGTACTATTTATTTCAACGAGGCAGCCCTTAGAAGCATCAAACAAAAAAGCTTCCGCCGCTGGCTACGATTTGCGTAGATATGCGCAACCAATCTCGCACGAAGATTTTGTATGATGCATATTCATAAATTGCCTTTAACATAAATATATAATCTTAATCTTGCTGAATCTCACCTCACTATTATTTTGGAATTTGTATGAAAATGTCTATGAATTTAAAAGTGACTCTACCTTCAACACTATTTTGTAAAGTAATAACAACTATTTTGTGTCAAATTTTATGATATTTCCTACTAACTAAGTAGACTTACAATCAATTTTAGTTATCACATGATGGAAAAAATCTATGCTCCATCACCGTCACCGTGCTGTGCTACTTTTGAATAAAAATTCTCCGATTCTCTATTCGCTGGGTGCGAAGTACTAGGTGGGGGTAACATAATCGATCGCAGCGCTCATGGTGGTCAAAATTAGAAATAATGTAAGCTCTGTCATCAGATGTATCTGTCAATGGCAAAGCGATTCTACATAATACATTTTAATATCATTAATTAATCGCATGAATAGGGTCCTACTGGGGACTTAAATAAAAGAGTGGACTGTTTTTCGATAGGGCTGGTTTAATAGCCGTTTACAATTTGGAAATAACTAGACTACAACGTGGTAGTACAAAAATGAGTCACAGTAGTTGTTGTGCACAGAATGTTTGCCTTATGATGAGAGCGTGAATTATTGAACTCTGCCCTTGTTTTGTTCTTAATTCTTCTACATCTCGGACTTGTCCAGCCAATACCAACAATTTTCCTTTAAATACGGTTTGTGGTTGGAATTTGATATTGTAAAACTCACAAACCCGGTCTTCAAAACAATACTCATTTCGATCTGAAAACGATATTTAATTTATTACTAGTGATACAGGAACATTTAAATATATTTACTGTTATATAATGAAACCGTTAAAGTAGCTTTTTCTTTTTGTTTTACTGTAAAACTACAACTATAAATAAAGTAAACAAACCCTGACACAATCAAATGCCTGTGAAATGTGATTCCTTAATTTTTGTTTGTTCGAACAGAACGGTTTTTACACAATTTCATCACACAAGACATGTCGTATTCGTGTTGTTTTTTCGCTGCTTAAATGTGTCAACTGTGTGAAGTTTGCACTCGAAGTGGTGTATCAGGGTGTGAATGTGTGCGTGCCGGCCTGTACGTACAGGCAAGCTGGTGTATCCTAATGTCACAGTATTTTGTTGATGATAATCCGTCCGACTTTTTTTATAGGTCCATGCTTATTCCAATACGTGTCGCTTGCTACATATAAGTACACTTAAGTACCAGACAAGTTTAGCATATTAATTTATTAATACAAATGTACCCGAGGCAGTACGAATATGGAACAAGCTATTCCTCTAAACTGGTCTCTTAGACTTAACTCTCTAAGTTACATTCATTGAAAATGTGATGGATATATTATGCAAATAGCCGCTTAGTCTACCGAAATTTTACTAGGTTTGGGCAGGCAGTAGGTAGGTAATGGTCATATTTCGTACTAAACCCTCATATCAGTGCAGAAAACGCGTATTTAATACGCTTTACTGAATAAGATAATGCAAAGAGCTTATTGTATCCGACCGAGACAAAGTTATAAACATTAGTCTCGGCTGACATCAAAGGCGATGTCGTTTTTCAATATAATCGATGCTGATAAATAAATATTAACCAAGATGGCGGCGGAGTTGCCAGTGCTTCCCAACAAGGAGTGCTAAGTTTTTCCAGTCAGCGAAAAAGGCGGGGATTTGTCCCCAGTAATATAAACAGCCACTGAATATCCATGAGCTATTGTGATCAAGCAAGCTCCTTCGCAACCATGTATTAGATGTTTAGTTTATCGCTATTTGCAATATAATACTTTTATGGGTACCGATTACTTATACATAAGATATTTTTGTATTCACTTTTCCGATTAAATCTCTTGGAATATCAACGAGCTCCCTCGAATTTTGAGGCTACACGATAGTAAAATACAGAATTTACGACACTTTCTCTTACTTCTCAACAAGATTACCCTAATTTAGGTAATTTGTCATAACGACATAACATATATAGGCCTCAAGAATTTGGATATAATGACCAGCCCAGTTCACAGGAGACGTCCGGCAAGCGGTAGATGACCGCAAAGAAAGATTTTCAATTTGTGACCCTAGTGCCCCAATTTAGGGAAAGTGTATAAAGATTTGGAGCTGGTAAAGCTAAATAAAAGTGCGCCAGACGCTCGAAATGAGGAAAATAACTGCCGTGCTTTTGTAACAAGCTTAAGGGAAATGATAGTCCGTCACCAAGGTTGTTATTGTCTACATAATCAGTAATATACAGTTATAAGCCTATCGTGACATAATGTTCGGCCCAGTTTGCATCGCGCGCACGCAGCCGCAGACCGCAACGAAAGTCGGCTTGTGACCACTTACGCTGCGCGTGCGACTGTACCGGGCCTGAAGGCACTGATCTGCGTTAGGGATGCCTATTATTATGGCGTCTATGTAATTTAGTAAATAAGATAAAGTGAGTTATTACGCACTAAATAGTATGGTTAATACCTCTGGCAGTGGGTGAAGCATAATACTATTTTACAGACACACGTACGAGTATATTTTTTGTAATTCATATGTAAAGTTCACTCGCCTTCGTGAAATGCTACAATGATGTCTGTATATGTATTGTCATTTGACTGAAGTGGGATTGTTGAACGTAGGGTTTTGTTGGCTTTACGATGTATTACGAATGAAAATCTAAGTCAGTACTGGCAGCCCTATGTTAACCAACTCGTAAGTAGAGTACGGCACTTAATATTCGCACTTTCACTATAAATCGTGGTTTTACTTTTTATATTAATACAGCGCTGGCGCTTCCCACAGACGCGAAGCTAAAATCCGTAAACTCGTATTATGCAGTATAATGGATAATAATAAAGATTACGTCCGATAGAGAAGTAGAGTCTGCTGTGAGGTTATTATTACTATTAATAACATAGCTTTCTTTAAAGCATTGTTGGTCGCGGAACAGCATACTATTTTGTTAGGTATTTAATTATTATGCGTAGCTTTGAATAGTATGACCTCTCTTTTAGTCTCAAAATTGGTCACATGGCTTTACTAATCATGTAAAAAAAATGATTATTTTACTCGCAACTACCTAATACTTATATGAAAAGAATAATATAATTCAATTAATTAATTCACTTTTGAGTAGTAAACAAATCTTACGTCAGTATTCACAAACGATGCTTGCTTAAGTGAAACAGACAATCGAACGCACAGCGTTGAATAGAGCTCTGTGATTGGTTCGTGTGTCACCCTATGCGTCCACGCGTACTGTGAGACCTCATAGTAATGTTTGTGAATACGGACGTTTGTATTAGCGATAGGGAATATCTTATTCTGAACATGCAGATGCCTCGGCTTTTACCCGTATCTATCTATCAATAAATCAACAATCATATATTTTTTTCTAATCTCATCCGAATCTTTCAGATACAATTTCGATCGCAATGCAATGGCGGGAGATTACTCAAAGAGTTAACATGATTTCTTAAATTATGTTAATAGATTCAGCTATGGTGTAACAGCAGAGAACGTGCGTTGAACCATAAAGTAATTAAGCATTGCACAATAAAGCCTGTCAGCAATAATGTAGCTATTTCGACTGCAGCTATGGGAATACCTCGATTTGTTAACTCCCACATGTAGTTCAAACTCAATAGTGGTTTGCCGACTCGGCCACCAATCTGTTAGGTAAATATTTGGTGAGCAATTGCTAATGTTTTGGGATCATTAACCGGCTGTATTGTTAGTCTCATACATTTCCACAATGATAGATTGAAAGGAAACCTTCTGGTGTCAAAAAGAGTATTTACATGAATTTCTATACTAAAATGCTTCACTGAATTTTAGGCATTTTCTAAAGATGTGGTATTTAAATATGAAAAACCCGTTGTATTTTATGGCCCTTTAGTGAAATTCATATCTGATATCAGTATAAACCGTCAATAAAAAGCGAGTATCACACTTTCACACGTCTTATGCGATATTAATACCGAAGTGACGTAAACCATACTATAGAGACTTTACGAGTAGAAGCAACGGGATATAGTTAGTAACTACAAGTATATAAATGGAAGAAGACATTATTCAGGTTATTATCAGTATAAGAAATGATAGTATTCTTAGACTATGTTACGGGCATTGCGAGTATCTGGGATAGCGTCTGGCCGCAGGGCGCGGCGACCGTTACGGCCGATACGGGCGGGCATTTGATGTAGTAACTGTTTAGGCAGGAAGGTTCCAAGGAAGACTGAAGACATTCAATGAGGATGGAAGTGAAATTATAAAAATTACAGCTATACAGCTGCGGAAATACGGAAAATGATTTTGGTATAACTGCATTTTGGTACTTAGCTGTAAAAATTATTAATAACCTTTAGGTTGCATTTGTGCAATGTGCATGCATTTATGCTGAGATATCTGCTGGTCCTGATAACACCCTAAAATTTAACTAAATTAGACTTAAAAAACCTGCGAGAATCGAGGCTTTATGACACATATTGTTATGACGTGATATACCTAGGACTACGGTAATCCAAGCAAAGTAATAAATTGAATAATAACATCACACCATTATTGTCTTCACTATCATCATAATACACAACAACAAAGAAAGTTCACGTGACCTCCGTTTAGAGCCCAATATATTACCAAAGAACTATGCGCCTGCGCCGGCCCTCGCACAATGAAGTCGTTACGGTAATGGCTGTCGTTTTTCACGGGAGAGCCCGTTTTTTCTGCTGATAGGTGAGTTTAAAACGTTTAATAGGCAGGATTGCTGCATCTCTATCAGGAATATGTAAAACGGACCATGACTCACTAAGATAAAATCTATTCAATAAGCTCTTAAGCACATTCTTCGAAATCTATAATATGGTGTTCATGGTTCAAATTGATTTTGTTACAATAAGTTTCTCTGTTCGATATGTCGTCCGACCTAGTTGCAGTGATGACCTAAGACGTTAAAAATCTTACAATAAGCTCAAAATTATAAGTATTCAAACATGTAACAATTTAAATACTCTGACTCTACTTTATAATATAGGTTGTGACTTGTGAATATGAACCCTCGACGTTAATGAAGTGATAAGCAAACAGCCATGATGGCGTGATGTCCAATCATATTGGTGTTGATGAAAACATATACATATGTTTGAAATAGGTCAGTGTTGCATGCGGAGAGCCATGATCGATGATCCGGCATGGAGGCCGCAGACCTCAGACCTCGCCTCCCCTTTTTACACGCCACCGCGCCTCGTGGGAACTTGCGGGTAAAATATATTAGCTTTTGGTATAGTCAAGCGCATTATCGAAGTTACATTGATACAGTTCATTCACATTCCTAAGGATAGTTAAGGTTAATACTATAGTTTTGGGAAATATTTTTTTCTAACTTAAGTAAATTAGAGAGATTTGCAGAGGAGTCTAAATGGCAAATTTTTCAGTTTACAATGACGATACTAGTAGAGCAATTAGAACGAACGTATCAAAACAAATACAAGACTCCGATGGAAACGGATTACTAATGTTTGGCCAAAAAACGTTTCCCAAATTATCACATCGCAAACAACGTTTCGCAAATTTTCATTTGGCAAATTCTCATTTGGCAAAACCAACTTATTGCAAAGTTTTAATTCGCAAATGTCGTTTTTGGCATATTATTATTTAGCAAATTATTGTTTGGCAAAGTATGTTTTCCCAAATGTTTCATTTGGCAAAAATATTTCACGATAAACTATTTACAAAATAATTTGATTGGTGCATAGAATGGAATACAAATTAGCTTGTGGTTATTATTTTGTTTAGTGGGTAGTTATTATAAAATTTGTCCTAAATTAATTTTCATATTTCATTCTTTTTATCGAAATTTCCAAATGATTCAATAACAATAGAGGTAATTCTTTAGGGTCACTGTTCTAACCTAACCTAACCTACTATTTTCTGCAATACCTACTTTCTGCAACCATACTATTTTCTGCAATCTCTTTGTTTTACATAAAATTCTCGTGAAAACCATGATCTGCCTTATGCTTTGATTTGTGGGTAACGGTGAGTAAGTATGTGAAGTGTCAATTTGACCAAACAAATTATTTGGGGATATAGTATTTGGCAAAATAAAACATTTGCTATATAAACATTTGCCAAGTAAAATTTTGCCAAATGATAATTTGCCCAAATGAAATAGTTGCGAAAAGTGCAGTTGCTAAAAGTTCATTTGGGAAATGAAATTTTGGCGATAAGTTGTTTGCGAAGTGAAATTTGGCGAAAAGTAATTTGGCCAAACGGAAGGATACCGATGGAAACGCTTGTGCTTACAGAAGATACCGTCCGCCTATACTTTCTAGAGCGCAAATAATTATATCACACGGCGTGTCTTTATTAACACATGATTGAGTTTATGAAAAGACTGGAAACGAATACCTCTGAAAATGTCTGTAATAAAGAGAGACATGTGGGTGAACTTGGCGGAAATCACGGATGTTTCCGGTGCCGAGTGTATCGATAATAGATTAACGACTCATTGTCTGCGCGCGCGCATTTATTCAGGCTCAGCTTTTTGCCCATACAACGTTCAGGCCCCGGCTAATTGGTTCCGTTCTTATTCTTCTTTCTTCTCCGCATAACTAACATAATTATTATACAAAAACCCTTGATTGAAGTAATATATTGCGGCAGATGGAGTAAGCAACATTTCTCCTGTGAGGCCTAATTAATGGACACTGAAACTGTGAGAAACTTTTTAAACTAGACAAGTTTTCTTCTATCGTCATAATTAGCGCGTTACTTATGATATTTCACAGATGTTTTAACGCTAGAAGTAATGAGGGTAAACTTGTAAATATAAAAGAAAATCTATCATGAGGTTTATTATTAATATTAAGTCTTCGTTAATTGGATATCTTGTATAAATATATCAGAATAATCTCTTTGCTTGTGTGACACGCTCTGCTGATTTTGACAACTTTCTCGTACCACTATTAGCAACAGTTCAAAGAGTTGAGCCATCTTGATCGGCGAGGTGTTACTGTTTCGCATCGATCGTGTACGTGCAAATATCAAAATCGGCATGCTCCACTTTCTACTATTGGCAGATGAGATGTTCCCATAGATTGGGCGGTAGAAAGCCGCCCGCCCCCCGGACAATAGGGTGACGCAATAATTGAAACAATTACGGACGATTTGTGCGCTTCTATCTTTCATCTTCACGGTTTTCCGCTTAAATAAGCTATTATGTTAGAGTGACCAGGTATTTGACAGGTACTCGCACAAAAGAGTTGGTACCGTTTTATGTTTTGCATGAGGAACTTACTTCTATTGCTTCTTTTGTAACTGAAAGTGCTTGGGAAGCAATTTCCTAAAGAACTTCCCTTGGTTCTTTGTGCACCTATGACGCTTTTATATATTGAATAGAAATAAGAATGCTTTAGAATACCATTGATCATATACATACTATGAATTACTGTAATATGCAGTGTTATTATGGTCGCTTAGTTGGTTGTATTTCAAGATAAGAAGTCCCGCTGAATCTGTGCAGTGTGTACACCTCCGCGGCACCATTTACACGTCCCTGATTGTTTGTGGACGTGCGCCCGCGCGACGCCGACTTTCAATACGGCCGTAAAATTTAAGAGCTCGAATAATCACTTCGCATTGGGTTCCCATGTTAACGAGCATGGAAGACGGAAGCGCAATTACTGAATCTGTTTTGTAATTAAATGTAATTTAAAGTCGTAGCGAATAGAATGTTGTACCTAGTATTATAATGTCGTAGTCGTCGTCGTTTCAGCCAAATGACGTCCACTGTATTATAATGTGTTTCATTTTAATTAAACTCTTTTACGTCCTCATTGTATTTTCTCAATATATTTCATGAATTTAACGCCAGTGTTCTTCGTCATCATTAAATGCCAAGAAATATGATTGGTCTACCAATTACAAGCTTCAATAAATGAATTGGTTAGTTTCACTCGTTGGATTTTTATTGGTGGTCAAGCTGTAGATCCTGGCTACACAGGAGTTATAAATCACTTTGTTTTAGCCCCGTGTTCTGTAGGAAAAGTGGTTGTTTATTTCGCTTAGCTCTAAGAATGTTGTTCACTGTAATATTTTAAATAGTATTACGGGACTATTCCCACCTCTCGTTCCCACCACTGCAACTCCTGTGTAGCCAGGATCTACAGCTTGACCGCCACAAAAACCCAACCAATGAAGGTCAAGTTTGTCCCGGGGGAAAGTTAATTTTAAATAGTATTGTAAGTAGGTACATACCTGTAGAGCGTGGGCGTGTCGTTGCGTTTGGCGGCGGCGTCGGCGTGGTCGATGAGCTGCGCCAGCGCGCGCGCCTGCTCGCCCAGCGTCAGCAGCTCCAGCTCCTCGCGGCCCAGCTTGTACTGCAGCTCGGCCTGCTGGATGCGCGTGTCGATGTTGCTGCGGGCAGGGACACTTGTGAGGACGAACCGTGGAGTTACATGGTTTAGCAGCAAATGACTTATGATCTAGTAAGTGATGAACAAGTAGAGTCCAAGCACCTACTGTGTGACTACGAGCGATCTGCTGGCTACAATAAGAATGGATCTTCTAAGGTTGGTACATATGGCATCGGAAGAATATAGACTCCTTTCACCCAGGAACAATTTAACCAAATACAAAGTTGGAGGATAATATGGAATGAGGACATCGATTAAAAAGATCCACGTTAAGGCGTGGTCCCAAATAAGATAACATAATCATCATCATTTTCAGCCATAGGACGTCCACTGCTGAACATAGGCCTTCCCTAAGATAACATAAGAATCAAGCTAAATGTGAGTAAGACATATCAATCAGAGGATATATTTTGTAATTCTCGTACCAATCTATGTAAATGTAGAGATTGAAGATAAAACAAGGTGCGCAAAACATTGACTGCTTACGCAAGACATAGAGCTAGCTAGTCTACACACGCGGCGCTCGTCGGCCGACAGGTCAGCTGCTTGAGGCTGGGGATGATGTGTCTACTCACTCGGTGACATGCGTCTTCTCCAGCCGCTTCCTCAGCTCGTGTATGTTGTTCCTCCTCGCCTCGAGGTCGGCGCGCACGGCGGCGGCGCGCTCCTCCAGCGCGCGGCGCTCGTCGGCCGACAGCGCGGGCGCGTCCTCGCCGCGCGCCACCGGCGACGACGCCTGCGCAGCCAGCCGCGCCGCGCTCAGCGACGCGCTCAGCTGCTTCTTGAGGCTGGGGATGAATTTGTATTGCACAAATTACTAATACTCCCGTTAGCCCCTCGTGTTGAGCTAAATAAGCTTGTGTTACGAGTGGGCTCACCACAATAGTCGAGCAGCGGTGGGATTCGAACCGGCGTTCCTCGGATCTCGAGTCGGCCAGTCCAACCCATTCACCGTATACCTTAAACCTTACTAACTGGTAACTTACATGACTAGTAATAAAATAACTTATTTGGAGGGTGACTGAAACACGCAATACCATAGAACTTATTATTTTACACGTCAAATGAAGACGTGATTATGTAAGTATGCGATTGTAGAACTCTTACCTTTGTATGAGCGTGTCTTTGTCACTGAGCGCGGTGCGTAGCGCGTCCAGTTCCCGGGTGACGTCACGTGCGCCCGCGCTTCTACGCCGGGAACCAGCCAGCGAAACCTCGATGCTGGCCATCTACAGACAAAACATTAATTTTAACTATAGTTTTAGAAGAGTTAAATGAAGACTCTTAAACTACCTGCTCTATTCTTAAAGTTTTTTCAAAAAATTAAAGTTATGCAATTGATAAGTATTTATACTCGTAATATGCCTAATTTGTATCGCAGGTACATTTGATTGCTATACTGGGTTTATCTAACTCCTTACTTTAACGTCTGTAAATTACGTTTGCAAAATTCAACTATTATATTACATTCCTCTCATTCATCAGTATAAATAGTTAAAAATAAATGTATCCTAATTAAGTTGTCAAGTAAGTATAAAACAATGGTTCTCAGATATGAAATGGTGGAAGAGTAAAATATAATTGTTTAAAATGACTAAAGTGTCTTGTTGTACCTATCATCCATGTGTGGTAAATTATGTATTTATGTAATCTTTTCGACGATCGACTAACAAACTTGATTATTATGTTTGATATGCAACACATCTTAAGATTAAAATACACAAATAATTAAATTATTCAAACTCAAAATGAATCTAAAGCTAGATCTTTTGCAGCCCACAGGATAAATGATCCGAATACCTTCGTAACTAACTCGTTTATCCACAAGATGTGTTTCGTGACCCGTGTTGTGGATTGAACTTATCGCGATTTGCATCTTGTAATTCTACGATTATACAAACATCCTAGTGAAATATTACACAGTTCTATGACCGGTTAGGGTTGAGTTTTATATGCTCATCATGAATTGAGTGTAGTTATCAGTGAAGAATTTATATTAGCTTAGGCTTACTAGCTCAATTTCTTTCTAGATATCCCGCAACAGGTTATTGGTTTATAACTTATTAGGTCATACTTAATTATGTATGACCTAATAAGTTATATTGTTATAATAATAAATTACTTTAAGATCTGATATGTATAATGTGAACCTGATTCTTAAAATGCATCGATTGTTTAGTTAAATATGTGGATTCGTGATTTTTGTAGTTTAGTTATACTCGTACAAGTGTTTATAGTCTTTTTCACCTAAGATGATCCGTATGACGTTTCGAGTTTGAAAGATTTAGAGATGTCACATAACTAAATCATAGCGATTTATCTATCGATTTTTTTCGAAGAGTTAGTAAAACCTACTTTTAGAGAATTATTTTGTATAGGTGTTATTTAACAAAAAAAACATGTTTTTTTTAATTACAAATATTATTGTAACAATTTTTTATTGATAACATTCAAATTTCATGGTTCGTGTTCAAAAAAACGATTCCTAAAAAGTATTGGTTCTGTTTCTTTAAATTAAAAACTATTAATTTATATTCAATGCGTTTATTAAAGTCAATAATCGAAAAATATAGTTGGTTTTTGTGATGTTTTTAATAACTAAGTATTCACTGCAATCGATTAATGAACCGCGGAAATAATCGATTTTATTATACAAGAAATACCCCAGCACTAAATCTATTCCGTTTCACACATTGCGTACATTACATAAAAAATATTTTTACATTGTATTTAATTAAAATATAATCAATAGACTCAGATTTTACTATATATTTCAAGACAAGTATTTAATTTTTTTTTATTATATTTTTTTTTTTTTTTATCCACAACGAGGAAGCTCTTGGCCTGTATCTCACCTTAATTAAACTTGTATTGCTAATAAAATACAAATATTTTTTAAAAAATATTCTGCATATGTAGTATGCGTAATATGGATAACTTTGAAGTGTCATACGGATCATCTTACGTGAAAAAGACTATAGTAGTTAAGTTTATCTGTCAATTCTGTTAATTGCGGTATGACAGCTCTACCTATTTAAGCACGGCCCATCCCTGATCGTGGAGTACAGTGTAGGTGGGCCTAGTTCGAGGAACGTTTTCCGCTCGGTAAGGGCTGGCGCCCACCGCGCAGTCACGATGCGTCTGCGCCGGTATCACTGCACTCAGGGCTAATATTACCCATTTCATACGCTCAAATTGTTCAGTGGGCGTTGCAGCTAGACTTCAAACAAGTATAAACTTCCTTTCCTAGTATTAGTTAATTATGATGTACTTCTTGGTAGTAATGTTGATTAAAAATAATACAGTATTACACTACACAATCACATAACCTGATATTGCCTGTGTGGTACAGATGGAAGAAAAAACAAAATGCTAATTACTTGGTTAACAAAAGTTGAAACATGTGTTAAGTTGAAATTCCAGAAGCAAAGTCAGGTGATAAGGTTTAAATTGGTTTTTATAGATAAAGTAATAATAAACAGTTATGGACAACCGTTGTTTACTGATGACAATCTGAGAATTACTTTAAAAGAATTTTCATAAAACCATTTATGGAGTTAGGTACGAGTTGGCATACTTGTTAGTAGAAAAGCGGCTCAATTTACAATCCACCGACAACTTATTTGTGCCGCTAGAGAAGCTCCCACAGTTTCATTTATTCCAAGTATTCCCTTCCGTTAGTTAATTAGTAATTATGATACAGGACGCATAAAACCGCGCATCCACCTGTGGGGTTAAACTTGGATGACCAGTAATATTCTTGCTAGTTTTTACTGTCATGGTATCGTGAGTACATTGCTTTAGTAATTTTTGAACTTAATGTGAAAGTGAAGGTACTCGTCGATAGACGATATCTGTACCTCGTTTTACTATTAGGGGCAGAGGGTAACAAAGGAACATCTGCTGTAACATATAAACATAATTTTATTCATCTTTGACAATTTTTCAAAAGTGAGGAACCCTAAGCATTAGGGGGCCTATTAGGACATTTAGCATTGAAACTTATAATGTCGATTTCTTTGCTACAATTATTTCCTTATCCTACTTCCTTCGCACGAGTCTCACTGGATCGCTGACCTTAATTAGGTTGTGCGTTAATTAGTCGGCTGCGATAGAAGCTGTGTCGTTAGCGTCAACCGCTCCACGCGCGGAAGTCGTAGACCTGCGCACGCGCACGCCTGGGTGCGCATCACGGCAGTTAACACTCCGAAATGAGCCACACTGTCGTTAATAACTACGACTTGAATTGGAAAGATCCAAATGACACTAAACTTTTTGTGTTACGTACCTAAACGGTTTAAAAATAGATTGAGCTCATCGCTTATGTTATTTTTCTAATGGTGTGCTCACTACACTATCCGTCGTCCGCGATTTTGTCTTTATTATATTCGTATAATTGGGTAGGTAAGCTAAGCTTAGTAAAATAACTATACAATGGTTGTAGCTGTTTCTAATCTTAATGTAGTTTCCGAGTCTTGTACGTTGTTGGTGCGTGCTCAAGCCGAGTCAAAGCTCATAGGAAATGTACCCGTACAGATGGTATCGGACTACCGCGGCGCGATCGGCGCGCGCATCGCGATCGCGCTGCTGCGCTGGCGGTTACGAAACAAATGGTTTACAAGAAAAAGGAGGAAAATTTTCAATACCTTAGGTAGTTTTCTTTGCTGAAGAAATATCATCAAGGTTGACTTTTAAATTAGATAGGGACTAGGTACATGTAAGAAGAAAAGAAGTGTAGGTTGGTAAGTTTTTAGAAGTTCCATCAGCAATGAAAAGACGATTACTGTCTGCTGAGGTAAAAGATTTGAATTTCTATTAATGAAAGTATTGCAATCAGAACCACATACGAGTAAAGATATCTTACGTGCTGATAATAAATGCACAATTAAAGTAAAAAAAGAAAAAATAATTACACGACTTCATTAAAATCAACAAAATGAATGCTGCCTTTACAGAATTCAAAATCAGTTAAATTCTTGTAGAGTCGCATCTACTGACAATAACAAACGGCTCGCCGCTCTACCCATATTATTTTCCGCTGTTCCACTCGAGTTAGTGCATTCGAGTGTTCCCGTTTCGATTGTGCGAGTAGGTACACTACTCGTTTTCCCAGCGATTGTTCTCGCTACACTCGCCGCCCTTTTCTCACGTGGTGATACCACCAGATCACGCGAGCTGATAATCTGGAGATGATCTTGGATTGTCTCCGAGTGGTAGTTAGACATTTCTTGCGTACCCGTAATTCTTTAGAATGGTGCTATTTAGCCTTTTTAGATCATGTAGCGGTTATGTTAAGACGTAATTTTTTACCCGACTGCGCCAGAGGGTTATGTTTTTGGTGCAAATATTTTTAAATTGCAATGGTATATGGCTGATATGAAAACCTTATTGGTTTTACAAATAAATATCTCCAAGCTCATCTCACTCACTGGGAAAAGCAGGATTAAGAATATACTATTTAGACCTAAGTACTCGTATCTAGAATCTAGACACACCGGCTCCGTTGATATTTTTTTGTTGTTATCTCACCAACATTCTCCGCATTTATTTTAAAATTTATTCGAATTGTAATGAGAGTTCGTTTCAATTTAAATTAGCATAATTTATTCACATCTTGATTGTGTCGTTGATTGTCAACCAATTAGAATATTCTAAAAATTAAGAATATTCATAAAATGCGAATTTAAATGTAAATCCACGTACAATTAGTATCCAGTCGAGTGCTCTGGAGCATTTGATAGCGACCAGTTTATTCCTGTAGCCAGACAGACGCTTGATAGCCGGCGCTTCATAGGCCCAGGCATTGATACGAGCTGATAGTTAACCTTCCACTGGCCAGGGGTGTTGAACACCACTCTCCAAGTAGAAGATATGATATGTACATTGAATATTTTTTGCTTTTAATATTCATACTTTTGAGGTTGGAGTTAATGCATGCATGAGGCAACACAACAGTTTCCTTTAGACCAAGTCTCATAAAATATAGATGTTGCTTAATGTTTACTAAAATTCTACTTTTTATTTATTACTAGGCTTGTAAAAGCTCTCTGTGTGCTCCTCATGACATACATCAGTCCCACAACCAGCATGTCTCATATTGAGCACAGATTTAAAATATGTATCTAGTTTATAAATGTGCCGACGTCTGAGTAGGGTTAACATTGCTCTCGCGAGTCCAGCCGTCCAGCGCAGCGCTCGCGCTCGTCTAATGCGCGCAATTTGTACCCGCATTCGTTTGCAGTCGTGTAGCCGGTACCACTAATAGATATCGCCGCTATCCTGATAATTAAATAGCATTAAACTATTCCAATTATAGCTTTTAATTTGAAAATAATAAAGTTGCAAAAATACTTTGGTTGTTAAGTTAGGTATGTATGCTTTATTACGATTGAAGATGAAACAAGTTTCAATGTTTTAAATGAAAACTAAATTGAGTCTTAAGATGTTGTTCAAAACGAGAACAAGATGTGAATTAGGAAATAGACCTAAAAATTTGACTAGTCCTTAGTTAAGAAAGATACTAGTTACGGCCCGGTTTTTTGATTCATAGTTAAATTAACCAATGGTCAAATTTGACAGATGTCAAATGACAAGTGGTTAAATATCAGAAAACATGTTTTACCAACAATGGTTAGCTTGACTTTTAGTACATTTTTTAACTATTAGTTAACATTTTGTTAATATTTAACCATTAGTAGCAAAATTTAACAATTTGTTATTTTAACTATGAATCAAAAAACTGGGCCTAAGATGTACTAGTTAGCGACAAAGTTAACTTGATAGGAATAACTCTTAACTTAACAAACAAGGTTTATAACTTTATACCTAATTGCAAATGATATCATAGTAATGAGGTTTTCTAATTTATCGCTTTCACGTCTACTTTGTGGTAGTTTCTTGCCCAAGCATTCCCAGCAGAGGTGCCGGACTGCGGCACCCCGGGTGCCCCGGGCTACGAGCGGTCATAAACTGCGGACATGAGTTATCGCGCGGCCGTAACCTCGCGCGTAAAGCCACATTGTTGCCGGTGCATGACCCAAGGAATGTTGATTAACGCACAGATAAAATGAAGGCGAATCTAACAGGATTGCTCAATAAAACACATCAAGCTTTTCTAAGCGGTGCTTAAGGAACTGAAAGCTCTAACTGAAAACAACGTGTCTCCCAGACCGCTATAGGCGGGATGATCGCTTTCACATCACATGCATGTTATCTATAAGAAAAAGTCACCTGATGAGTTGACAATTTAAAAACAATTTTATGAATTTTTCAAATTTTTTTTTATAAATACTAGGCACTGCGTACCGCGCAACGCGTTTGTTGTTTGCGAAAATAGTTATTTACTAATTTTTCACCTGCATTACACGCTAGATAATCGCGATGCAATCGAATGTCGCGGTAAATTTTAAATAAAACAACAAACGCGACCTTGAAATTGAAACATCAACGTCTCGCTGCGCGGGCGCACACAAAAAGTGTCGTGTCGCAAATTGAATGATTGTAATCGACTCCCGCGCCGCGCCGCTCCGGACGGAGTAGACGCAAAAAGCGTCGCTGACGCGAGCGGGTCCGCGGAGTAATTGCACGGCGCTAGGAGACGGTTGTTAATAACCTGTAGAATAAGGTTATTTATGACCGTCATCGGAAATTAATCGCTAATCGTTAGGAATCGGTCATGTCATACGCCAGTGGCATACAGGGTGTAAGTATCTTGTATGGTGATTTTAAAACATCATTACCACTCACGTGCTCTAACCTAATCCTGTTTTGTGATTTTGTCATCATATTATAGTCCGATTTTTAATTCGACGGAATTCTGACAGCTGTCATTTTTTGACAATTCAGATGTGATAAGCCTTTTTTGCTTTGAATTATTAATAAATAATATGAAATAAAATTTCATCAAGTACAACTTACAAGAATGAACTATTGTTTGTTTTGTCAATTCAATGTACACTAATTATTATGTACATTTTAGAGATTAAATAGAAAAAAACGTGTTTTAACACAGTAAAACAACATATTATCATAAACGAAAATATGTATTGATCATCAATAATCATTATCGTCGTCATAATCAACTTGGATTATAAAATTGGCATCTTGTTAAATTGGTTAGGGGCCGTTCAAGTATTACGTAAGCAGATTTCTTACCATTTTTTACCCCCCGCCCCCCTTGTCATCAAACGTAAGCAAAGTACTTACCCCCTCCCCCTATGCTCACGTAAACATTTTTAGTTATAAATGTTTTTTATATTTTCATTTTTAAAATAGGAAAATTCATGAAAATATTAGGTTTAACTGATACACACAGATTAAGGGACAAAAAAATATAATCAGAAATAAAGAACATAATAAACATATTATAATTGCATCAATTATGCATCAACATAAACACATGTGATAACTTTCAATACGTTTAGTATCCAAACAAAACACGGGAGCGGGAGGCCGCGTGTTTTGATGATATGCGGACTACGACCACAACTACGACTCTCAAATTTCAATGGGCAATGTCGGCAGACAAGTGAATAGCGCACGGTAATTTCCCTAATGTGCGGTAATTCCCCTAATCAGTTCTCAAAGCGAGTGCCTACGCATATGTATTATTTGCGGGAATCCTCGAAAAAACGTAAATAATTAACGATGACGACACGTAATCATCATCTAGACCCCCCTACCCCCCATGTCATCCAAAATAAGCAAAATTGAGACCCCCCCACCTCCCCTTGGTGCTTACGTAATACTTGAACGGCCCCTTATTTTATGAAGCTAAGATTTTATTAACAAAAAGATTTTCATAAAAAAGGTTTGTAACCCATGGATTATTGACCAGGGAGTCCAGTAATAGAAAAATAATTTCCCAACTTTTTTTGTAACTTCAAAAAAATGATAATAAAAATTCAAATAACCATTTTGAAATGATCAGTATAGCCTGACCAGGAACATAAAAACCCTGGCATAGAGGCGCTTCAATTGCATTTGATAGTGCAACACTGAGTACAGTCGTACCTGTGTTAAATTAATAGGCTAACTTTATGTATCAGGATTCAGGATTACGGGCTAATTTGATATTTTCATAAATTAACGAAAAAATATTATTATAGGTAACCTGATTTAAATAAATTAAATGAAACCATCAATCGAGCTAGTAGATTTATTTTATTATTCATCAATAATCAAATTCAGAACTTGAATATTCAACTGCAATGTCTGCTCATGAATGCTTCAAACTCGGTACTTCTTTCCCAATCCCATAAAATTCAACACTTAGAAAGTGACAAAATTTTTAAAATAGGTAGTTGAAACAAACCACAGCTAATTTTCATAGTGGACTGTACTATACGATAAACATGTCAGTCAATTTGACAACCTTTGTCGGAAACATTATTCAATGAAAATATTGTCCGAACCCTTAGTATTTCTCTTCGACAAATACTTTAACACATTGTGAACCACTTTTCTTTCACGACTATAAAAATATTTTAGCAATTTAATAAAACCAATTGCGCACATTTAAAATAAAGTTTGTTTACACTTTGACAGCAATAGACTGACATGCAAGGTGACATGTCAATGAAGTTTTCAGTTACTGTTGCCATTAAAATAAATTAGTACCATTAGTTTTCCGCAACATGGCGAGGGTTTTTATGTTCCTGGTCAGGCTATACATTTTTAAGCCTTAGTTTTTCAAGTGAAACCTTAAATTCAAGAAAGGATTATTTTTTAATTTGTGAAAATGCTCTCCATTCATAATGGGAATGTTTCAATGTTGACAACACTTCTGAAATGTCAAAATTCCGTCGAATTAAAAATCAGAGTTTAGTTTCGTAATAAAATTGTTTTATAGAAGGCTTATAGAGAATAAATCGAGTTTAATATTTTACTAATTACTTAATTGTTTGTGTAAAGTGTAGTGACATTGAAATTTCATCAAGAATTTTTATCAAGTAAATTAATATGGTGTTCATAAATATGGGACGAATTAATATGAACGAACGCCCTGTATAAATAACACACACGCTGCCTCTACGGTTTGCAATAAATCTACAGCAGATTACGCCCCACGACACATCACTTCGATAAATCTTACAAGTGGAATAACAAGTAAATTGTCACCATCGGTTGTACGTCCGGCGCGATACGGCCGCAGGTTCGGTGCCCGGCGCGGCAATTTATCGTGGGTGCAGCACACGGGCCGGGAAACATGGAGCTCGGGTATTTTACTGGTCGCGAGGAGGATAACTCACGCGCACGCGAGATGTTTATATTATTATCAGTACCTCTAGCATGAACAACTTTCGTCTTTCGTATTCGAATCGTTTGCGTATTCAACAAAATTAGATACTCAACCGTCGAATTACACGATAACGTGACCATTTTGATTCTCAAAATAAGTTTCGAGCAACCATTTCTCATACTAAGTTCACTTTACGACACGTTCACAAGGGCGCTGTTGTAGTTTTCATACTAAATTTTTGATGGCGATTCGTATACGCAAACGATTCGAACTCGAAAGTTTTTCGTGCTAGCCGTACAGATGCATGGTTTCATTTTACTCGACTTCCCAATAAAGTGGGTAGTGTTTTCAAAATGTTCGTGGTATGTAAGAGAAAGGTTTGCTTTGGGTCACAAATTCATTCTGTACTGTAAGATATTACAGACAGAACAATATCTACAACAATCACTTGTTGTAATCATGTTACTTAAACGTAATAACAAATATTTTATTTTTATCCAATTAATTATTATATTTAATTTATCTTTATAAAATGTAGTCGTACATCAATCATATCTCCGCGTAGTGTATCGAACGCCCGTATTCACAAACGATACTTGCTTAAGTGAAGCAGCAAATCAAACGCACAGCGTTGAGAGCTCTGTGATTGGTTCGTGTATCACTCTGTGCGTCCACGCGCACTGTGAGACCTCATGTTTGTGAATACGGGCGTAAGTATAAGACATGATAGCATATCTGCATATCTTTACGAAGATTGTTATATTTTTTTTACCGACAAAGAAAATGCTTTACCTTAATTTAGAGAAATCTTGTAGATGGTCTATGCTACACAGCCTCATATTAGGAGGCTTCCGGCGACTGGGACCGCAATCAACTGGGACCGCGGTCCCAGTCGCCGGATACGTAAAAAATAAATAATTTTCTTCCGGCAACTGGGACCACTCGTAGATAACTTAGAAAAATATATTATTCAGGCCAAAATCGGTACAGTCATACGAAAAAAGATCAGCTGGTAGAGAATGACGTATGGCATTAAGCTCGCCTTTTTGTACAGAACATTGTTGTGTGTGCAATAAAGTCTTTAAATAAAAAAATTCTAAATTATTTATATGGTTATCATTGACTCGTTCTAGACATGATTTTATACTATGCGCTTAGCAATAAGTAGATTAAGATAGGCCATTTTTACATACATTAATACAAATACTAATATAATGGGACTGAATACTGTAAAGCATTTTCTACCAGTAAATTATTATTTACTGAATTTCATTTATGTAGTACAACATATTTTTATGCTTATTATTTTCCCCTTAGAATCTACTATAAATCCACTATAAATCTACTATAAGTACTATAAATCAAACGACTGATTTTTTTATTAAATCAGTATAACCAAGCTATGGCGTATAATTTTTTCCCCAGACACTTTTATTCATGAATGTACAAATATTTCAAATAATACAATGTATATTATCTTTTCTTTCAAGCGGTATAAGATGACAAAAGAAAAATAATAAAAGTATTCATGTGGACAATTATTCCCGCGGTATAAGTTTTAAGCAGTAGATATGAGTTGACTAAAGCCTCGTTGATTTAAGGGTCAAGTTAAATAAATATGTTATATTAAGAAATGATGTTTTTAAATTAAATAGGATTTTTCTTCAAATATTACACCTAAAAAAATTTCGTTTGACTGTACATTTTTTGATTTCAGTTATCATTTACGAGTGGTCCCAGATGCCGGAAGAATATTATTTAATTTTTACGGATCCGGCGACTGGGACCGCGGTCCCAGTTAATTGCGGTCCCAGTCGCCGGAAGCCTCATTCATAGATATCTGCTTCAATAAATATAAATATTATGCTGTTACAAAGTTGCATTCATAGTTCCGTTGTTAAGGAGCTGTGTTTCTCACTAGGAAGCGATGCAAGATTCATTGCAGGGCGTCGAGACGGGTTACCTCCACCATCGAATAACAAATGATCGAAAATCAAAATATCGAACATGTTTCATCGAACGATCAAAATATCGAATGATTAAAATATCGTTATTATTTTTCGAGCTTTTGATTTTCAATCATTTGTTATTCGATATGGTGAAGGTAACCCCGGCGCGACTATTTATTCCCCGCGGGTTCGGCCGCTGCTACAGATTAAGCGGCATTGTGGTCGCTGTCGCGCCGGCCACATTCAGCTGCCTGTAAACTGCTCTAGCCTTTACAGAACAGGCACCTAATGACCGGGGACATCGAATCTAGAACACACATTTAGGTAGATTTATTTTTAAATGTTGGATATTTTAGTGTTCATCATCAAATTTGTATGGCTCCATTTGTTATTATAAATTACTTTGAATGATGTAAGTACAAAAATATAACTTCAAACGATGCCGATTATTTATGTACAGATATAATATCACCATTTATTGATATGGTATTATTGGTGTAAAACGATTTGCAAATAAATAAACCAGACTAAATTATTGACAGACTAGCTTCATCATCATCATCATCATTTCAGCCACAGGACATCCACTGCTGAACATAGGCCCTAATATGTATAACGTTTCTTCGTATAATATTGCGTTGATGTCTTCTAGCGCGTTGATGTCTTCTAGGCCTAGCGCGTTGATGTCTTTTGTATCGGCGCTACATTGGTTTAAGACAAAAAACTGATAAAATACACTTTATAGTAATTATTCTAGACTTCTAAAGGGTCGAAGTTCACCGGGGGCTCTTAAAAAGTGTATTTTTACAAACGTCGGACTAGGATTACTAATGTTTGGCCAAAAAACGTTTCCTTAGCAAATTATTGTTTGGCAAAGTATGTTTCACGATAAACTATTTACAAAATAATGTGATTGGTGCATAGAATGGAATACAAATTAGCTTGTGGTTATTATTTTGTTTAGTGGGTAGTTAATATAAAATTTGTCCTAAATTAATTTTCTTATTTCATTCTCTTTAACGAAATTTCCAAATAATTCATTAACAATAGAGGTGATTCTAGCGCTCGGCGGCCGCTGCCGCGGCACGCTTCGCTCGCCTTCGCGCGTCAAGGGTCGCTGTTCTAACCTAACCTAACCTACTATTTTCTATAATACCTACTTTTTGCAACCATACTATTTTCTGCAATCTCTTAGTTTTACAAAAACATTCTTGTGAAAACCATGATCATGTGCCTTATGCTTTGATTTGTGGGTAACGGTGGGTAAGTATGTGAAATGTCAATTTGACCAAACAAATTATTTGGGATATAATATTTGGCTTTCCTCTCCATGGATTTGCCTTAATCGCCACGCTTGGGCGGCGGGCTTGGGGGAGGCCTTTGTCCAGCAGTGGACGTCTTTCGGCTGAAACGAACGATAATATTTGGCTTAGTAAAACATTTGCTAATTATAAACATTTGCCAAGTAAAATTTTGCCAAATGATAATTTGACCAAATGAATTAGTTGCGAAAAGTACAGTTGCTAAAAGTTCATTTGGGAAATGAAACTTTGGCGATAAGTTGTTTGCGAAGTTAAATTTGGCGTTTTCCCATGATTCTCTTAACTAAAGTTTTGTGTAACGTTGTAAAATCACTGCGCACAGGCGCGAATGCGAGAGTCAGCGACGTTAGCGTCAGTCGCGCCCGCGCAGCCGCGGCGGCCGGCAGCCAGCATCACAGAACATATACAAGGTCAGCACTCACCTTAGCCTCCAGGCTCTCGAGGTTGACGACCCCGCCCCCGCCCCCGCCCCCGCCCGTCTCCAGCGTTTGCTGAAACAAAACAACATGATAACCCCGGAACAAACTGCAAGCATGCTGCTCAATGAAGCATACATATTAATCGATTTTTTTTATTATCAAAAACAATAATTCATCTATGTATTTTCAGCTGGCTCCTTTGTAAAGTTCGACACGGAATTTGTTGTCCCAACATTGTTTTTTTTTTCGAGTTTCAAGTGAATTATAATATCATTCGTAATTAGTACTTGTACTTAGTAGCATAATTTATCTGACTATAAAAAAAACATTAAAGTAAAATTATAACAATATAATAATGGGACTACTGAATCTATAATTTAAGTTAACAAAAATCTTGTAAAAAGCTAATGAAAATGATAACAAATCATATCTGTTAATACTGACTTATTAATAACGTTGCTAATCAAACTAATTAAATATACTCTTCGCAAACTAATTACCTCTACTTTACATAAGTTGTACACTCTGCTTAATACAATTAGCTCCGTTCATTACGTTTTTGTATCTCAGTAAAAGTAATATATCACGGTTTTTATTACACTAATAAAATTATTAACTACTTGCGTAATTAATTATCTTACAAAAAGTAATTATACAAAGTTCATCGACTTTTATTTAAGTTATCTTTTTAATGTTCATGGCAAAAACTCGGGGCTATATGGTGAATAATTACAGTTGAGGCGCTATTTTGAAGATTGATGGCGATATATTCGATTCTATTTGTCTCTGTTACCCATCCTAATATGCTTTAATGAGAGAGAGACGGACAGAGTATATTTTTGAGTCATATGCGGAGTAGACCCCTGGATAATGACCGGAGATGAGTCGTTAGATTCGGAGGTGTGGCAATGACTGCTTAATTATACGCACATGCATTTAAATTAATAGTCATATTGCATTTAAGAATCAAGATTCAAGAAGATCAAATGTTATTCTGAAAAAAAGTATGAAGTTTTTTGCATATTGAATACGATTTTTTTTTGTACGCATGTTGCTAATGCAGCTAAATTAATACCGAAATATTCCATTCTTATATTAATAATTCATAACCGTATGCTATGTATGAATAGGTGTTTGTATTGCAAATCGTTTGGCACAAAATAATTAGCAGGTACACATGAATCGCCAACCTAAATGTTTACACTGAGTAGGTTCAAAACATTTGAAGTGATAATTAGTTGGTGCATCGTCAAATCGGGAGCGTGCGCGCGCGCAATTAAAGCTGTTATCAGCGCGCGCCGCCCGCTACGCGGCCACCAATCTTGATACCGCGAATTTGAGAAAATATAAATTGATATGACGCTGTAGCTCATTGTTAGACCACAGCATCTTGATATAGTATTCCTCGCAAGCTCCAACATATTTTTAACACCCTCAGATCCAAAAGCATCTACGCACTGTGTTAGCTTCCTCGAAGGCAGTAGTAATAACATGCGTGCATGCAGAAAATTGTATATTACGTATTATAATAACTTTCTTTAGCGTGTAGACCGCTAGGTCTTAATGAAATAATTACATATTAAAGTTGATATCAACCTGTACAAGCTTTTATTTCTGACAGTTACATATTTCGATAATGGACATATCAGCCGATAATGGCGCGGCGCGCAGCGAGACGCGCGCCGATAATTTATGATAATTCCTGATAATTTTATTGCTCGTTGCGCGGTCGGCACGAGTGCCTTACCTTGTTCGTTTTCTACTAGTGTTCTCCTTATTCAGATAATGTTGTCATTATTTTTATCTAAATGTATTTTCATTTTCATTTATTAAGGAAATGAGTTTTGTCTGCAGATACCAGGAAGTAAATTGTTCGATTTTATTTTTTTGTTAAGTAATCAAACCACATTTAAGTATTAAGGCGTAACTTATTAAAATAATATATGTAAGGCAATACAAAAAGTAAACATTAGGTACTATTGGCGGCTATAATTCTGAAACTTTTATTGACACGTCAATCCCGTAACGGGACTCCCGTTGAGCTATCAACCCATTCATTTATGTCGTAATGTAAACACAAAGGTGATTTAATGCACAACTACTTAATATGGCCCGTCCTAGATCGAACCTAATCCTCAGTGGGCCAGCAGTATGAAGGCAAGTGGGACGCTGCCGCGCTGGCGTAACATTACGTTGTCAATCTGCGCCTCACGAAGGGACGTGCTTCTGTCCGGTTATTGCGTTAAGCTATAATTAGAACAATCGACTGCTTAATGTGTATTCAATGTTTTGCATTTCCAAAGAAGTCATTCGAAACCTGGTAAACAATCCTTTATGTAGGGCACTGTCTTCTATCATCTCCTCATTGCAGCATTGAATGAAAATAGAAAAAATGCTACTCTTGGTAAAATATAGAGACACATAGATGCAAACAAGACTATACACATGTGTATAGCATTCAATAAATGAAATTAGGATTTAGAATATGATTTAGAATAGAAATAGTCTTTTAAATTGGTTGGATGTGCAATTAAAAACCATCCTCGTTCAAATTAGTTAGATAAGACTAAAAGTAGATTACATAGCATCTAGCAGCCCTGTGACAAGGCCGTGCGTGGTGATCCGAAAGCCCAGCCGAGCGATCGCTTCTCTAATGTCGGTCGCCAACGAGCGCGCGCAAAAACTGGCTCCGATGCGCAGTCGCCGGCGACGGCGAAACTTGGAAGAGCGGAATTCACATTCTGATCTGCTGGCGAGAGCAGGAACTTCCATCGCAATTTTATTTATTTATTTATTGACAAAAATCTACCAACAACACATCTTTACACAAACAAGTAATGCATAATAATAAATTTGAGTTACAATTTACTAATTTTACAGACGGGAAATGTACTACTACTATACTACGTACTAATGTACTAAGACTATATCTTTAAACTAAAACACGCAAGCTAATCTCTAATGATGCCACTATACCGGTTGGATATAGAGAAACTAAATAATCTTGGTCAGCGAGAACAGACAAATTAAGTTTGTTTATAATAATGAATAGGTTTGATACTTGATGTCCATAATCAAATCATTATTCAATCGGAAAACTCATGCTTTAGCTTTACTTTGAGAGCTAAGACATTTATGGGAAATTTAATCAATGTAGCCAGGTTTTTTTTAATCTTTATTCTTAGTAAACAAAGCTAAGTCCAGAATGAATACATACATTAAACGTAAATTATTTTATAGATCAACCTATTTTATAAAGTTTAATTTATAGATGACTTTTAATATCAGTTCAAAGAAGCCGCTAATAAGCTGTTACGAAATACCTGGACATAGATTTAGATTCAATGCGCGAGCGCTTCGTGTAGTTCGTGTATGTCAAACATCGGACTGAAGTAAACAGCGCAATATTTCACACGTGACTCGCGTTCGGATTATACATGTTTTGTCACTGATACTTACATAACTGGACTAGATACTACATTAACCTGTTTTTTTACAAGTCGATGGTGTGATTTCACACCTTTTTTGTTGCAAGTAGCAAATAGAGTTAAGGAAGCACAATAATTCGGAATTCAATTCAGCGAAATAGGGAATGCTTATCTGCAAGTATTTTTTAATATTCGAGTACGCAGTTATAAAAAATCATTATAGTATTTTTATTGAGTTTTGACTTCATAATATAATATTGTAATTTAGAGTCGATACACAGAAGCAATAAAAATACAAATTATTTACTTTAATTCGATTGAATTCAATTCTATTGTATGTTTATTACATTGTCACACGCTTATTGTGCATATGTTTATAAACAATGCGTGGTCCTGGTCATTGCACCTATCACATCAACCGTAACAATTAAATCACATCATATTGACAAAATAAATAAATGACCCGTCAGTATGTGCGTGATTCGTTGTCGGCCGATCACAAAGGCGCGTGCACGGTGCCACAATGGACTCCCGACAACAAATAAACAATGCGGTGTCATAACGGACACTTTGTTATTGGGTCAATCTGACGCCATTGTTGATTTTATGCTTCAGCAACACAGCCTGTAACCTGTGAACTATTTCCGGTGCGCCACGCAACATCGGCCATCGCTTGACACTCTTGTTTTTCTCACATTATTTGGTTTTTATGCCAGTAAAGTTTCTGAGATCACTGATAAATTTTTGTTCAGCTAAAACCGAATTTTCATTCTATATTGTAGCCGTATCATTGTCAAAAAAAAGAAGGAAAGAAAATACTAAAAACCAGATAAATAATAGAGTTTCAGTAAATGTTTCACTAATCATATGATTTACTAACTACAGTTGATTTATTAATTTACATAAGGTTTTAGAAACTTCGTACAAATGCTGTTTGCTTGATGTCAAATACCGAATTTTCATTTGCATTGATATGAGTCATTTATTAACACACAATGCAAGTCATCGAAACTATCGCGGCGCCTACGCAGCTACGTAGCGCCAATAACGCTGTTCATTAATTACGTATTGTTCCGTGCAATATGCATAATAATTACAGTGATTAGGGTGTTATTAGTACCTATTTATTCATTTGAGTGTGGAAGGTAGTAAAATGTAGAGTGGCTGGAATACTCGTGTTCTTCTGTAACTCTTGAATTAGTTAAAAACACGCATCTACACTTATTATGGATAGGGAAGATTAGTGCCTGAAGCAGGTCTTGTATATGTATAAATATTATTATTTCGGTATAACTTCATAGATATAATAATGCATTTTATAATGATCGAAATATTTTGTTTGTTCACACGAAATCAATTCAACTGAAACTAATGATAAAATTATCTAAGAAGATACAAGAACAAGTTATAAATTGTAGAAAAATAATTATCTTACTTAGAAACGAATTCATAATCTTTCAATACGTCAAAGTCAAAATTGCTTTTTTTCATTGAGTTATAATGTACTAAGTAATATTACTTCAATGCTTTTTTTGGAATAATTTGGATGGAATATTTTAGACAAAATAATAATAATAAAAATAGTGCTTACAAATCGTCAACTGCGCAATGTCACGTCTCCAACAATAGCTGTCGACATGGCCTCCCAACACTTCGCTGCTAAGTTTTATTGCCGTTTATCTAATAGCAGTTCCCTCTGTACACAGATACATTTGCCGAGTGTATTGCGACACATTGCGGGCGTGGAGTTTGCTTACAAAATTAAACCATTACAATTAGAATTCTCATGTTACACTTATGTACGACCTTTTATACTCGAGAGGTAATGTGCAATATTTTAACTGTATAATAGTGCCTTAACTGGTAGTAAACTACTAAAAGAATTGCAAATTATCTTTACTCTCACAAGATTATTCTCATAACACTTAGCATATGCATATAAAATTAATGATAGCTCACACTGTTTATCTTAACGCATTTTTACACTAATCGGCTTAAGTAGGTACGTCAACTTGCATTAACTAGTCTTATAATTTGCTATTAGCCAATAAATATTGTGATGTACGTATACAACATTATTAATTATTATAAAAAACATAATGAATAAAACAATAAATAATATTGTCCATGTAAAGGTAAATTAAAATATAATTACAAAAGAAGGCGCATTTTTAAGTAATGCAACATCCGTTGTATACGTAATTCAACAATATATCAATGTACCTTCCGCATCAAACAACCGTACGCAAACTTTATTAGTTTCTTTTTTTGTTCTTTTACTTTATTTTGTTGTATTTTTGCCTGAATGGCTGCTCCGAAAGTGATCAATGATTCACAATTCTTAGTTTAGTTTATTAATTAAGCAACTCATAATTATGTTATTGCAATTACAGTATTTATTTTAACAATATTTATTTAAACGAAAAAGAGTTTAAAGGTAGGTTCCGAGCGTAATTAAATCAATATATTTAAGACTAATTGGACAAATGAGTCATTACTACGAGTAAAATAAAAAAAACAAGTTTCCAATTAAAAACAATCTATTTAATTTTACGTTTGAGAGTCAACTTTCGAACCGAATCGGTCTTTTTATCGGCATTTTTTGTTTTAGTGATGATTATCCTCTATGTTATTTACAGTTCTAACAATTAAAATATTTATACATATAAGACATTATCTGTTAAAATGAAAGTGATTAATTAGGCGTGTTTGCCATTTGTCAAAGAGGTTTCTGCGCGCGCCTCGCTCGCTTTGGTCAACTCCTGCTGCGCTAATGGTTCTTTGTTACGCACATGTAATTACTGATAACTATGCCTTGCTGCAATGTTTGTTTTACTGACGCTCTTGTGCTTTAGAAATACTGTTGTTCATGAACATAAATATAATGTTGCGTATGACGTGGATATTAAACGTCAAAGCGTGGCCGTTGCGAGTTATGCGTTATTTATAACAATAATTAAGCAACAGGCAAATAAATTAAGCAGTGTATTGTATAGGTATTACGAGGAAATTACGATGTAACCAATGCAATTACATCCCAACTAATATTATAAATGCGAAAGTAACTCTGTCTGTCTGTCTGTCTGTTACGCTTTCCCGCTTAAACCTCGCAACCGATTTTGATGAAATTTGGCATAGAGATAGTTTGAGTCCCGGGAAAGAACATAGGATAGTTTTTATCCCGGTTTTTGAAACAGGGACGCGCGCGATAAAGTTTTTCTGTGACAGACAAAATTCCACGCGGGCGAAGCCGCGGGCGGAAAGCTAGTATTCATATAATTTGTATTTTATATGTATAGATATAACATACAAAAATCACTATTTTGACGACCTGACATGAGACAAACATTTCTGTGCATATATGAACTCTAATATTGGCACAATTTAATTACTAACACCGCATTTTTCTTTGTTTAAAAAAAAAGATTTATTTACTGTTATTACTTATCTTCTCCTCTATTAAACAGTTTTGGAATTATAATATACAGAACGTTTCTAGACAAGATCATAGCCCGCGGTCCATGAACACGCATATAAATCACGCGAGCATGCGGCCCGAACGTGCGCGAACGGAGAATAAATTCGCGCAGACAGCACCGCGGTAATTACACGTGGTTAGCGCAGAACAGAGCATGTGCCATGCGTGAGGGCTTAAGGGCCTCACGCATGATTGATTATAAAACTTACGACAGTAGTGATATTCGCAGTTTATAGTAAAAGTATTGTTTTTTTAAATCAAAACCCAAAAGTAAAAATAATAACTGAATGATTTCATCACTTTTAACACACTCATGAAAAAAAATGTACGACATTCATGTTCAAAAGCTCTGCTTCGCCTTTGTATTTGATTTTGAATTTAACTACTCATAAATAATAATTTTAAGCGCTGTGTATTATTCATCTCTAATTTCTACAAGTTAGCAACTCATAACAGCCCTAACCATCATGGTGCGCCCACGCATCGTTCTGACGCTATCTTACGCGTGTTAAAACTATAATTCCATGGTAGATATCATTTATCGCTCTGAACTGGCTTGTCGGCCAAGAACTATTTTCTGGCAAGGTATGGTATTGGTGGTGTGCCCATTAAAACGATGTGAGACAGTCAATGACTGCGTTGTTTGTGATTTCAAACGCAAACGATTAATTAGTTACGGTAGGCGAATGCGACCGTTAAAACTCGAAACTGATTTGGATGTAACCGACATTTTATGAGTAGAATAGAGTTATAAAGAGACGGAACGAATGTTCCTACCACCGATGTGGTAACCATCTTATGTTTTTTTTTATTATTCATACGAAACCACAGTGTTGTAGCATGCACAGTGTCACTTTGAGCAAATTATTCTGTATTGTCTGTCAAGAAAGACGATGCACCAGAGACCAAAGAGGACCAAATAAAAGCCACGCCCAGAACAGATCTAGGGTGACTTATCAATGTATAAAAGGTATAATTCATTTATGTAACTGCCAATTTCTATTGTTGTCTGACAAATTGTATGCTCTTTGAGCGGTACATAGTGATACTACTGTAACATGTCACCTATGATTCTCAATAAGGATTTTGTATTTGTATCTTAGGTTGATTCAGTCGGTAGAAGAAGTAGCCAGCCAGTACCAGAGTAAATACAAATGAGTAGGTCATCTTCATAGAATAGAAACGCACCGAGCGCGGTTTGTATGTAAGATAACATTAAAAAATGACTGTTTCTTTCAAGACAAAATTTTTGTAGAGATGTTATTTACTTTGAGATAATTTGGCGTGGATTAGCGGAGTGTTGCGCCGAATTTTGTCAGTGAGTGCGTGCGCGCCGTATGTGTATTGGCGCGCTCACATACAAACCGTGATCGGTGCGTTTCTATGAAGATGACCTACTCATTTGTATTTACTCTGCCAGTACTCACCAGGGAGGCGGAGCGCTGCTGCTTGAGCTCGTGCTGTGCGCGAGCGCGGTCCTCGCCCGCGTCCGACAGCTGCCCGGACTTGCGCCCGCTGCAACAACCACGTCATCATTATCAACATGAACATCATGAACAGTATACTTAGTTCATCGCAGCTTAAAAAATCATATAACTCATAAAAAACATTGATTTATTTATGCAAGCAGGCTTTTAAGAAACACTTTTACACCTGCAACCTGCTGGAGGTTGAAATTTCAATCAGCAAAGTATTAAGCCAATACCTAGTATAGTATCTACTCCTAGTGGTTTACAAGGTTTATCACGAATCACATTACGATTAAAATAAAAGCTTAGTTTTCTGCCCGAGTTGCCTAATTTGAAAATTCAAAACAGAGAAAAAATGTTCAGAGACAGAATATTATACAAACTTTGATGGGTCATAAACACAATATTATAAGATCTCTACAGTCCGTTTAAACGATGGAAGTTATTACTGTTTAGATTATTTTAATCTAGTTTCAACCAGAGCTTTCTCAAGCAGCATACTAAAGAGCATTAAATTACTTTTACTCGGTTTTACTTTCACGGAGATGTAGTGGATGTTAACAGGCGCGTGAGATGCGCTGTAAATTACTAGGCGCTTACAGCACGCCCGCGGCTATACAGCCGCCTAAATATGGAAACTAGCCGTCCGTGCGCCCGCGCCGGTAGCGTAGCGCCGCGGATAATGGCAGTGCGTAATGCTGAAACGAGCCGTCACTTACTGCTTAAGTACTTCTCGTAACTTTGAAAGTTGAGTGTAAAACCAAATTCTGTAAAATTATTAGAAAAAGATTATAAGAGTGTAGGTTATATTTTAGGGAAAAAAAATTTTGGACACCCTGTATTTAAAGGGCTACGTGCAGGTCGAAGTCCACTGCGTACAAAAGGGAGCATTACATTCGCATTTCATCTCTTTTACGCTGATTGCTCCTAGTGTTTACCTGACACCTGAGTCGAGTCGCGGTGCGCTTTCTTCATTAAGTTCGCTTGGCTGATTTTACTACTAATGAACCATTTCCCAACCTCACACCTACATTCATTAGTTAATTATAATGTAGTCAATAAATTAGTAACAAAAATTAAAGTCTTGTAAAGCACAAGCGCGATTTATGTTGTCTGTTTAGTAACTGATTCAACAGCTCATTAATTCACTAGTTATCTTAATAACTCATTTTTGTGGCCTTGTGGCTGACTTAATTGCGCTGACTGCTAGAACAAAGGCTTAATAGCAATATGACTTTACTAACACACTTTATAGGTACTTGTTTAAAGAAGAATACCGAAGGATACTGTGTAAATAACCTTGGACACATTTTGATCAAATCTGCTTCAAATGTATATGGACGTAGTAGACTCACATTTATTATCTAGGTTGTTACGTCTTTCATTTATAAAGACAAATTATTTATTCCGTACTTCCACCACTTTTTATGGACCGAAGATACTTCAGTGATTATTAAGAATTATCTCAAAGTAAATAACATTTGTACAAAAATTTTATCTTGAAAGAAACAGTCATTTTAATATTATCTTGATAATCAAATCATAAATGCGCACCCACTATAAGTTTTTGTCTTACATGCCTAATCATCATTAGGAGGTTAATTAAGTTGTTTTAGTTCGTTTGAGAATGATTCAGTATTGTATTCATTTTCCTCTAGATTATCAGAATTATCTAAATCTTTATGATCCTAGCTCTGTCTTGATGCTTGTAGCAATACGATTCAAACCAAACCTTTGAACGAAATAACGTCATTTATGCAATAACCACGTTTGAAAACATTTGTATCATGTATGTCAAACTCTACAATGCAAAACGCAACTTTTAGGTCCGGTGAAAATCTAAGCAAGTAAGTGAACCGGTAACTATCGAATATGTAAATTCCATGCCACCCACATACCTAGTCGTGTAAAGGATCACAAAAGGCTATAAAGAGTTCCATTCTCCAGAGTGTAATGTGTCCACTCCCGCGCACAGATCGCTCGAGTCCGATTCTAAATGGCAATAGATCGCATTCCGATATCCAATCCGTAATTTCTAGTGAATCGGTCAGATAAACTAGAGCTAATGGACCAGTAAATTATGTTATGTATTTTTAAAATACTCGTAGCTTGTGCAATTATAGCAGAGCAAGAAAAAATACAATTGATCTGTCTGCGTTCTATTCGCGATATTACTATTCGTGCGGACTTCATCTTAAGAATCTATGCTTCTCTAATAAGCCATCATTTTTAAACAGACTTCTTTAACTTGAACTTGTCCATTAATTCACAAAATCTGATAAAATCTTTGACTGTATACAAAAGTTAGTCTTTTATCAAGACCATGCAGCTTTCCCACCCACTCCCGCGCACCTCGCGATCCACTCCGCTATGGTAATTGTCAGCATTCCTCTCGCCATCGCGTGACAAGGAGAAATTTCGACTGATCGCTTCACGAAAACAATTATTGATTCCTTTGACTCACTTTAATTATTAGGAGGATCACAATCGCCACGCAAGAACTGATACAAAATCACTCGTACAAGTAACACACAATAAGAACCTAATTGTTAGGGTGATCAAAGTCTTGAAGTAACAGTCAACAGCATCAGATAACGCAACATTGTTCCTATCACCAGCTAGCTAAGGAGTTTATGTATGGTTGGTGATGGCTGATGGGTGCTAAACTAGCTAGACGAAGAGTTGCTGTGTGCTGGCTCACCTGGCGAGCTTGCGGTGCGCGCGGCGGCCGCCGCTGATGATGGAGAGCGTGCTCATCACCGCCGACATGGTGCCGGCGCTCCACCATGGGACCTGCAAGGAAAATAGTGCTTAGTATCTTCACGTAAAGGACCCTTCACCACGATAGTCGATACTGCTGGTTTTAGTGTCACGTGGACCGTCCGGTGCGGACCCGCTCCGCACGGCCAATCTGTATGAACTTCTAGGGAGCGTTTTAGAGTAATGCGGTCCGGAGGAACCGCTCCGCTCTCTAGCAGTTCATACAGATCGGCTGTGCGGAGCGATCGGGACTGACAGTCCGCGTGACACTAAAACCAGCCTAAGGAGGAATTTTTGTTGCAGACTTTTCACCGATTTGTTTTTAAGAAATAACATAACACTACATATTAATCTCACGAGCATGTCCGCAGTGCAATAAGGAGTTAGGTATTTGTTAAAAAAAAAACAACTTAGGTTACTGCCAGGAAGACATTAATCACATCTAGCTAAAGGCAGCTAGATGTAATCTAGCATTGTGTAATTGATCCTAGATTTGTAGACGTGAATGCGACTGCGACAAAAAGGGATGTAAATGACATATTCAAGCGAACACAGACAAATTACAGGCATAACTAGAGCGGGATAAAAGCGGCAAGAATTTAGGGCTGTCACTCAGGTTGAAATGTTATTTTTTATAATACAATATTAAAAACGCACCAATCAGAATGGTAGGTATATGTAGAGTCACAATAAATTTTTGTTTATCTATTGTCTAAGCGTATTTAAGTTAATCTCCAAATTGTTTAGTAAATTCTAGAGTTTCTCTGTTCAATGAGGCTCAAAAGGTTACTCAATCAAAAGTTGAACCAAATTATTAAATTCCATAACAGAAGTTTAGCGGTGCAATTTTTATGTTTGTCTCTAGGAGGCTATTTGTGTAAAACACAATATTTACATAGAATATAATGCTCTAAACTTAATAAACTTATTGTTTTACAGTTCCTATGATTGCCAACCCTATATCACAGCAAATGCCTTGAAAGGAGCGTGTTGAGTGAGCTGTAGGAAGTAGGGAACGGGCGGGTCTCGGGTGTCGGGCCACTTGATATTGCATCGGAATTGAAACTTATACCTCGCACTATTGAAAGTGTTTGCGAAGGCCTATTTCGATTCAAACTGTATCATTTAAGATTTTTGTTTTAACTTGCTTATGGACCTACTCGTAAAATAAACATTTCGCAATCGAGGTATGTATGTATAGGCAAAATCCGGACTCTTTTTTTATTTGTGAGTAAGTAAAGATCACCGGTTTTATGTTATTGGAAAAAGGCTAATGTGAATATCGTTTACATAAACCAGATATAATATTTTATACCCACATAAACTTACAGCACCTTGCTCGGCTGACTTTTATGATAATTATTCAATTCCATTTAAATGATTTTATTTTTAAGCGCCATTTCGAACTTAACAAGTATAAACTTTCGCATAGGTTTATGTACAATGTTACATACTGATTGTATATGAAACAACATCATTTAATTTTTATTAAAAAAACCTACGAGTACTTTGCATGTACGCTTGTGTTTCATACAAATGCACCCTTAAAAGAAAACGCTAGTTTTCCCTCGCATAACAAACACGCTACGATACACCATAAAGTAATTTTTATTTGAAAAATATTGATAAGAAATGATTTAATATTGATAAGAAAATTCTTTCGTTCTTACAAAATAAACGAAACACCTTGATTTTATGATAGGTAAAAATTAATAATACTTTATACGAGTAGGTACAGCAGGTTGGAAAAGTTTAACAACTACATATTTTACAATTTAATCACCTTAACTATTATCATAGACTCATCAATGTCATCTCCTATAATCATTATCGTTCACAAAACAGCAATAAAAATGCTAAAGTTATCCGATTGATTTTAACGAGCGCGACACGACGAGCGCGACAACTTAGCCATAATTTATAGTTTAGATCCAACCTACCGAAAAACTTTCGTAACCTAATGAGAAACTTGTTTTTTTTTCTGATGCAACATTTTTATAATAGGCCAACCAATAAAACTTTATCAATATTTAAGCTAAAATTAATGAAAAAGATTTTTTTTCCTGATACTACGAGTGATTACACGAAGCTATAAGAACGCATAGAGCAATGATTAAATATCACTTGCTAAGTTTAACCCCGGATAATTTACATTTCCAGTGGGATGCACCATCTCCAATCTCCATGTCTATCTGAACCACAATCGCCGCGGGCGCAATGCTATGTTAAATAAATACGGTTCATGCACTGGACCTTCATTTAAATCGAATTGAAGATGGAATGGTGCAGCCTGCATGTGTTGTTTATCGCTGAAAACGCCCAACGGGGCCATAAACATATGGCAGTGTTAAGGCAGAGTGGTTTGGCATAATCGCGTTGTGCATTCCTCCGTAATCGAGCAGTCTGCGGCCCGGGCAGCCCGCAATCAGCGCCGCACGTGTCATTACGTTTCTTGATTCCGTTGAGGACTTGCACTTGGACGCATTTTGGTTATCATTTATCATTATCGATCACATCATCGTATAGTACAGTTATTTAACAACCAGGCAAGCCAATAAAGCGAAGGCAAGCAATGGCGATTAAACAGCATCTCAATAGTGTTTTGTGCAGGCAGGAATTTTCCAGTAGACTGCGTAAACAGACTGGAGTCTAGAGCGGAGGGGAAATATCAAACACAGGTCTTCTAGAAAAACTTCTTGAGTCATTTACTCGTTGATTTCAAGTAGACAGAACAATTTATATCTACTCTATATCATCGTCATCACAATCCTATATAATCAACTGTCCAACTTCTTCTCACTACTGCCTTTTCGTATACTTGGCGTAACAGAATACGTGGCGTAAGCGCAGCCTCTCGCGCATGTTACATTCAATAATGGCGCTCATCTACGCGCGTGTAATCCGAGGGACAATTTAATTGAACGGTTGGGTAATGCGCGCGCGCCGGCCACGACGCCCTCTCATGGTCACTTGTGTTTACAGGTGAATAGGGGAAGTAGACGCAGTAGGTTAATTTACAATCGATCCATACGTTTATTAAGCTAGGAAAACTTTCTGCTAAGTGCTTTTTTAAAATCAGCTCGACTTCTAAGTCAGGAAAAGTACGAACCATAATGTTACACACTTCTTTAACCCATTTGCATCGTGATCATAGAGGATGCAACTGGATTTTCTAATTCTTTAAAAAATCGTCAGGAGTACAGGAGTATTTTGACACATGATAAAGCAGCCAGTGGACTTACTTCACCCACGTCCATTGTGCCCCAATTGCGACCGTGTTTGCAGGAGTCTGAAGGTACTACTCACATAGTTCTACTCTAACGGTGTATGAACATGCAATTACAGATAATGTATAAGTGTATGGCAAAAGGGGGGTGTTGGCACGCGACGCACCCAGGACAGTTAAAATTACACGGCTACTTACAGGTCAGCTTGAAGTTGATTTTTAAATACATATTTTACTATTAAGTACCTACTATTTAGCAGTATACGCGAAATATTTCTGCTTTTTCTACGTTATCCAGCAATGGAGATCGAATACTTTGTAGTAACAGAGTTGGTAGCATTGCGCAAGTAAAAAACCCCGTTCTTAACAAGATCATTAATAAGAACCGTTATTTATTTATTGATTTAAAATGCAAATCATCTACAATTCTATCTAATCTACAATTGGATTTGAAACGCCAGATCTTATACTCATATATCCGATACACACCTATATCCGATTGTGATAAAAACAACCATAAACTATGTAAACTTGCGCTCGCGCAGCGTACGCCCGTAAAACTATTAAATCAAACTGGTTTGTTCACAAAACCAGTCCACTTAACCCATAATTTAAATAGGAAGTGATCGCGATACGAATGGGAGAGCGTGTTGTTATTGTTCGACTTCCCGCCGATAACTGTGCATGAATAGTCCGCACCATTATATTTGGCAATTTCGTATTAAAGATGTGAAAGATTTAGTCTCAATGGGCTCAATGTTATTTCACTTGAAGTGTAGAGGTACCTATGGCAATCGGAACTTACATCAACATGAAAAGTTTGCCTCTAAGTCCCTTTATCTTCTGGACTCTACCACACCCTACTGATAACAAAACATGGGTGCCAAGCAAAAACTTGCACAGCGCATTTACGCCATGTGTCAGCATCTTTCGGCACTATGGTGTCACAATATTATCTATCGATTAATGTTTCCCCAATCTTCCAAAATATCCTCCGGGTCATTTGGAAGCGGCGAGTCACGCGACGCGAGCCGCGTCATGTGCGCGAGATTGATGGGCGTGCGTAATTGCGCCCGCTGTCGCCGGCAGGTGGCAGGGCTGCTGCGGTCGGCTGAAGGATCGACCTAATAAGGCGGTGGCAGGGTTAGAGCTCCTTAGACCTTGAGGTTATAGCATTTTGACCAACAAACGTTAACATATTTAATCCACAGCCCATCAAGACTGGAAAAAGAAAATAATTTTGATGCCGATTGGCAAAATTTTTATACATATCTCAGAAAATGTACTGAATTATATAATTTTAAAATATCTTAAAAGAGAAATGAATCGGAGATATTACATGCGTTATCGAAAATCAAACCGTCATTATTGGCTGGCTAAAAGCTTTTAAAACTGTCACCCCTAATATGTACAATTGGCGGGGTCCAGGAAACCGTACGTTAGATAACAGTTAAGTAATGGGCGTCTGTTTGCAGATCGACAAATGCAGCTTACGCTTACGTGACCGCCCGCTGCACGCTGTGAGATACGTGGGACACTATTTAAGTTGTGAGCCTAACTATGAAAACAAAGTAGTTTATTATTAAAATGGTATTGATTGCGTTTATTGGTATTGTCTTTCATGATTTATGTACTTTTTAATGTGTTCAAAACACTTTTCATAGCATTTTTTCCACTCAGCTTGAGGCACCTCCAAAGCATGGTTTTTGACTGCACCGACAGTTGCTTCTGGCTACATAAATCGCTGTTCACGCATTTAATTTTAATATATGGGTACCAAAAGAAGTGTTTAGATTCCAAGCAAGAATTTTGTAGCATTGGACCTGTTTATTTCATATTTTGAGTGTTCAAATAGACAGTTGTTTGACGAGACGTGTAAAAGCTCACATTTTCGTCACGAATGGCGATACGACTATGCTGGTCATTTTCCCTTATTAAACTGAAGACTTTTGGAAAAAAGTGGCTGTTTACTATTAAGAATTAACCATTCTAAATTTCTCTAGTGACGTTTCTGTCATATGACATAATCGGATATTTCGGAAAAATAGGCGACCGTAAGTTTCAAAGCGTTCCGAGCGCATGGGACTTTTGTTGGAATTGGTTCATCTTAAAACACCTCTATAGTCGATAGCTGTTCATTTTCAGGATCATTATGCATAGATCCTTAATTCGTCAACTGTCACAATTTTAAAAACGGCTTTTAAAGCTTTTTAAACGTATTTATCAAACATTTCCAAGGACTAAACGACGCAAGCGTCCTATTGAGCGTTTGAAAAATTTTGTGACATCCAGCGAGAAAAAAACGTATTAACCATAATATGGTCATACAATATTTTATTACTGCTAGTGGAATTAATGCCTAGGATTATCTCAATCCTACGATATATCATATGACGAGGTTTCTCTTCCATTTTTCTGACAACATCAATGTTTTCCGCCACTATTAGTCATTTTGAACGACTTTCGCAAAGTTCACTGGTGAGCCAATGACATGCAATATTATACTTCTTAAACTAGCGTTTTACAATGGTAAAGGACAGATCTTTATCACCAAAAGTGAAATTTAGCTGACCGCTTCAGTTTTGTATTGATTAACCACGTTGAAAGTCATAATAAATCTTCGCGCAAAAATTTCTCAAGTCAATTCCATGTTTTTGAAGTCAAGATAATTTTCAATTCAATGTTAATAATACAAAACGTGCTCAAATGATAAAAAGTTTTGAATAAGGTTGTAGTCAAAAATATCAAACTTTTCATTAAAAGTATCAGATGTCGTCTAACAACACGTTATGTTGTCGAGGCTCACAACTTAAATAGTGCCCTAGTATCCGCCTCCAAGAGATAAGCGTGGAGTGGATTTTAAAATTGACCGCAATTTGCGTGGTCTTGAAAGACTGGCTATGATTGATGACTGACTTAAGGCATATTGCGGAGACTAGACTTTTAATACAATTTTTATAGAGTTAGATAGTTTATACCGCGTCCTAATGATACGATTTAGAGTAAGCATCGATACGGTTATTGTAGCGCATTAATGATAACTCTTTATCGATCTAAAACTTTTGTAGAGTCACAACATAAAACGTCAAACTAAAGACAGCATCGACTCATCTAAGCAATAAAAGAATTAATGATATCAAATAATATTCTTATTGAGTCATGGATGTGTCCTAAACTTCTTGAAATTGCAAAGTTGAAAGTGAAAATTGTGCAGCAATCCCGTCTATCTGTAGTCGCTGCTAGCTCTTCCGCGTTGCTCTCGGATCGACGTGTATTATTTTGAAACGCATTGTTTTGAAACACTGCGCCATAAACAACTCAAGCTAGTTACTTCTTACCTAAGCGCTGACAGACCCCAGAATATATGTATGAGAGGTTTATCTTACTGGCCTAATTATGAAAATTAACTATCTGTTTACATGAAAAAAAAACCTATATTTTTACATTGACACATTGAATTAATAGATCAACTGTTTTGTATAAATAACTACATTTGCGAAAAAATTGGCAGTATCAAATCTTTAATTACCTAGGTGGATCTGGTGGAAACCATCTTAGTTCTGTAACCCTATCCACTGATCTTTGTACTGATTGGGATTAAATATAAAGTTTACGGGTGTCCTTTTACGTTAAGCTTTTAGTAATATTGCATACACTTAACAATAACAAATCATCATTTATCATATCGATTGTATCGTTGTATGTACCGGTGGTCTTATCCAACAGAATGTCTCTGCAATGTTTAATCAGAGGCAATTTCCTGGATCGTCCCTCGCGGGGCCTCGCGGAGTCCTCCTCCGATGCTGGAGATAGCCGGCCAACAAATTGCTTCTGAGAACTACACGCCAGAATTAACAATGTTAAATTATAACTTGTTACGACGAGCATCTCATTACTGAATTAAGTAAATTGTATGCACATTGATTGAAACTTGAACATGGAGCTTTTGCTGTCCACAAAAGTAAAATCTTAAAACGAGCAATGATATCCTGGCACTGTCATAGTATTAAGGATACTTCTTGACGCCCGTATTCACAAATATTACTACGAGGTCTCACAGTGCGCGTGGACGCACAGGGTGACACACGAGCCAATCACAGAACTGTATTCAACGTTGTGCGTTCGATTTTCTGCTTCACATAAGCAAGTACAGTTTGTGAATACGGGCATGAGTCTCTTTAAAAACGCAACTTGACCAAAGTATAAAATAGTTTTCTCGCTAGCAAAGTCGTTATGTTGTATCTAACTTGTTAGGTGATTGAAAAAGAAACTCGTTTACATTTTATTTCATTCCGTGTTGTTAATCGCGGATAAAATATCGCCGTCGAAGTCGATGCAAAGTTTAAATTAGTTTATAAGCAGCAAGAAATCGATTTACGATTACTAAATTATCTTCTAATCAGCAGTTTTATTAGTGGATTACTCACACGACAGTAGGTAGAGCGAGGCTGCCATGGACCGTGCCCGTTGTATCATTTATATGGATTTTTATAAGATTTATTGTTTATATGGAAAAACGAAACGCTTCATTTGCTCATAGATAAGTACTTATATCGTCACTAGAGTCCACTATTTCTTAATTTATTTCACGTAGGCTGTTGAGAATAGGCAATTAAAATGTTTGTTCAAAAATCCAATCAACAATTTTCGAAACAGCTCTTCGAATATGGTTTCCTTCTCTCGTTTTCCTTTTCTCAGTTATTAAATAAAGCCAAGTCCATAGAGAAGCTCCATTTGTTTATGCAAATGAATGGTTTGAATCCTAAACTGAGCGCCCGACCCTTATCTCTAGTTAATTGATTACGAAGATAACATCAAAGCCGTCGTTTCTCCTTCTACGACTGAAAATATTTATTGCTATTCTTCAATAATATTCAATTATATCAAATGAACCATTATTCACATGTTTCATACATTCATCAACTTCGCGACCATCACAACTGCCGCTCTAGCAACAATTAGTTCCGCCACAGATTAGATAAGTTTCTTACAACATATTAATAATGACCATTGCTTGTGAGCATTTTGCCACAATAATTGCGACACCACTGTGGTCTCGTGGAGAACCCATAAAGTCTTGAGGAGTGACCGCATTTTCCGTTAAGATTATACGCCTGGGAGCAACTCTCCGTGCGACTAGACAGCGCGGGCGCATATTACGTCACACTGTGCTTATGATAAAGTATATTCTTTGACATTGGTGAGACGATTTCTCTTTAGCTTTGATACTCTTACTCAATCTTATCCGATCACACCTACTGGGCTGTACTCATGAACTAAAAGAGACTAAGAGCTGAAAAGTTACGAATTCCTATATTGTTTATTCATTAATTTCTCCCACAGCTGCTTATTTCTGGTGTTTTCAAAATGATGTTACTTTTTCTTTAGTATCACCATATTTTCAAAAGTTACCAAATGCAACTAAAACGTTTAAGTTAAGATGGTATTAACGGAATTTTAACTGAGGCAAGGGATCGCTCGAGAACCGGTCTGCTGCGGCTTTTTACTCTTTTCTCACCATAACAAACCGCGCCTGCGCCGGCGCAGTTGGTGAGATTCGCCCGCAGTTCGTTGGAATTTGGTAATTCAACCTTCGAAGTTATACTACGAGTATAGTCACTTCTGTAAGTGAACTGACTACTTAAGGAAGTAGTCTTTATAAGATCGTTGCTTCTAATACATACGTTACTTGTATTATGTAGTAATATTTTGTACAGCTTCATGTTACCGTTATCTTAAACTACTCGTATAAATTGTGAATACTAACTATGATTTCCTGCAATTACCTGCAATATAATTTCAAAGAACAACTTAAGTGCTTAATGTGTACCTATGTAACTTCCTAGTTTAATGTGTATTTCATGAACATTTTACTTTTATAGAAGAGAGGAGTAAACGTGCTCCCAGTAACACGGTCACCCATTGGGTAATCAAACTAATAATCAATCAATATGACAAGAAAATACCCTACTCAAAAAAAACTATGCGATTGGTTGAAATTCAGTATTTTTTCCAATCAAGTTTGCATCTTGAATCATCCTCGTCAAAAAATATCTTAAACAAAAAAAAATAGATCTAAGACTACTTCATAACTTTTGCGTCATAAAAAACAAATGAAACTTATGATCCATCGATTACAGGAGAAGCTGACAGATATAGTAAAGAATATCATATACTCCTGAAAGCGGTTAAATAGATCTAATGATTGAAACCGCTATTAATATTATGTTAGAATCTACCTAATTTGAACCATTCGCTCAAATTAGTGACGTTTATGCGTTATTCATGAGCTCGATCGATTGCGCTAGGAGATAGTAATTGAGGAAAATTGATAATACGGTATATTTAATTCGCCGATTCATACAAGAGGCGCCGAGATTATTCAAAATAGCGGAAGATTGAAAAGTTTGTTTGAAAACAAAGATTGTTTTCAATGTTGAAATACATTATGTGTTGTAAAGGAAAGATAACAAAACATCAAACTTAACAAAAGATGGCTGATTATTAGGTTATGATAACCCGTTACGGGAGCTCTAAGACACCGAAAATACCTACTACCTTAATATGTTTGCAGATTTGCAGTAAGTTGAAATAAAAAAATATCAAATATTAGTTTATTCTGTACTTTGGTCCTTTCCAGGGCGCTTATACCTACGTCCCCAAGCTTATTTCCCTACCACCACTTCGGTACAATACATGGGCTGGTACTGAGAAGAAGTGGCGGAAGAAACTCAGTCACCTTTGTCAAGCATTGGACATCACGTGATGGCCTAAGATTCGAGAGCCGGAAACAAACCCCAAAACAAATAATCATTATCTATACGAGTATACTGTGTGCTCGTAATGAATACAATAAATGTAAACTGTACAATATTTTGTTTCGAGAGCACTAATTATTGTGAAATCAATGGTACAATCGACTTGATTGAAGTAGATTGATTATTTAGTTCCAAATGAATCGCATGTTGTGATTGAGCTTGCACCGTTGTATCTGCTAACAAGTGATCACGCGTCGTGCTCTATTTAGGTTAGTTATTTCGACTTTCGACTCGGACTTGGGTTCGTTACCCTGGGGAACACAGCACTAAGTGGTAAATAAAATAAATAATAAATAAAAATAAAAATAAAATAAAAATCATTTATTATCAGACAAAAGCAGTCCATAGTTTGGTTAGTAACAATTTGAACTTAGAGACTATATTAGTAGAGTTAGTAACAATGTTCTTAGAAATATGTTAGTCGTACATCATGGGTTCTGTATATTGACTCTTTATCTATGGACGCTGTATAGCTTCACATGCCTAATGTGTAAGTCAACAAAGCGACCATAGACGGCTGAGTCCAGCCTCTCAGCAATCATTTTCAGGATTCCATTCCCACTTGTCCTCAGTCTTTGTAACACAGACGCAGTTGTTTTGCGCATAATTGAGTGAAAATCGTCAATGTGAGCATCCGCGAACATGCCCGAGGCACTACAGTACCGAGGTAGTCGAAATAGAGCCCTGAAAATGTTATTATATTGGACTCGTAGGGCACCAAGGGACCGCTGCGTAAAACTGGTCCACAGACCACTCGTGTAGAAACTTTGGCAGTAGGCTTTAAATAGGGTTAGTTTTACCTGCGCAGTACAACGAGCGAATCTGTGGGTCAGCACCCCGCCACGAATCGCCAAAATCAATCGGTAAAGAAAATGTTTTGTGATGTTTAAAAAAAGGTCATTTTTTTGTGACAGCTAAATTATAGCTCTATTTATCGAGAATACTTTCGTACAATGTTCTATGCAGTCAAGCACCGTTTTCGTCACGGATGCGCTGCGTCTACGCATTCGGTAGTTCCTGTAGCAGTTCTCAATAGTCCTCATCAGTATACTTTTCCGGTAGGAAGGACAGTTGCATTGCAACTCTACATTTTTGTGAAAGAATCTTTGGTTCCGTATTGCGAGCCTTATGAAAATTTAATGGCGCAGTTTCATGGAAAACATTGTTAACTTAGGTAATTTGGAACTATTCGAACATAATGTAAAGAAGTGTCAAAGGATGGAATGGAATTATTGGAATATCAAAAGATAACCATGACAAAAATAGCACAACCTTGTTCAATCGAATCATATAAAGAAATGACTGGAAAATAGAAAAATATCCAGTTGCGATGGGAATAAAAACACATGAGGCAACATTGTTGTGCTATTTATTGAACAGCGACCTCTTCCTCTGTCGTTTGCATTTAGATCACCTCCGAGCACAGCCATTCTATTGAGATTGAGATCCAAACTTGATCTATAAGCTTTATGACTGGGCAATATTCTCTAAAATTGATGAGATGAACGGACAATTTTAAGACTTGGAGATCCAATACTCATGATCCAATAGACTACACTGCCTATTTTAGGTAAGTATGTAAGTAATATGAGACTTTGAAAAATAAACATTATAAAATTCATTTATCTGAAAGAAATTAAAAAGTTGATGGATGAGGAATCATTGGGGTTGGGACAAAAATTGGCGGAAGTGTAATTTTACAGTAACCATTTAAGATGTTAGCTTCCTATCTAAGTAGCGATATTTAATCAACGCAACCATTACTTTCTAGATTGAAGACGAAAGAAAAATACAGGGTGGAGACGTAATGTAATGAAACCGTTTAAAAAGCAGATGAGAGCGCAGCGGGCGGCGGGCCCTGTCGCCGCGGATCGCTGGCTTATTACATGAAGCAATGGCGATTCCAGTAGTCAGCAAGTTCACCCAAGTGGATGAAATGTAAGTCATGTGCCGTGGTAAGTTATGGTATTTGAAAGGTTTATCATCATCGATATAAACGGATATTGCACTATCTACTTACATAGTAACAAGATGAATCTATGGTAGGTCAAACTGATAAACAATTTAAAAGCTGAACTTAATTTCAGACTGACAATAGTGACTGAGTTTTTCATGATGCTTCTTCTCAGCACTGGCCCATTTGTTACCCAGAAGCGGTGGTAGCGGATTAAAGTAATACTGGGACGTGTAAAAAAACTTTTTATGAGCTTACTTGCAAAATAATAAATGAACTTGAATTTGAACTTCTGATACTCAAGTTAGACAAAGGCGATAACCTTTACGCGATACCACCGAGACCGTTATGCGGTGATAACGCGGTGCACTGATACCATAACAGTTCCAATTCACCGGTGCGGGTGAATCTTAATGTCCAAAACTATCAGATTACAGAGTCCGGTGCTTTAATCTTGTCCTACAACTGCCCGAAACGGGTTATTCGGTAATTGTTTTATTTAATGTATAAAAATAAATGCTTTTATTTGATAATATTTTCGCCGCGCATTTAATTGGATTGAGAAGTGTTTTTGTCAGTAAGTTTGCTGAGACCGGTAACAAACCAAACTGCCATGCCTTGAGGCTGTTATTATAGAAACTTGATTCTATAGGCCAAAATTATGGCCTACCACCTGCAGAAAAGTGGTGAATGTGATTGATTTCAAATAATGATCTACTAGAAATTAGTTTCTTTTATCGTGGCTTCGTTTGAATAAAGTTCAATTTGTATAATCACAAACTTTGGCTGTTATTAGTTATCAATAGCCAGAAGGAATAACATGAATATTGGAACTACAACAAGTACGCTTTAGCTTTATTATATCTAGGTCTAGCATCGGACGTCATTTGGCAGAAACGAAGGAAAGAAACACTTATAAATAATTAATATCATATTACAAATTGATACAGACTGTTTACATATTTTTTAATACAATGTAAGCCAAGTCCTGTCGACCGGAGAAGCCTCTCCTCGGCAATAACGAGGTGATTTAATACAAGTTATCAATTACACCCGGTATGAGAGCCGTTTATCCTGGCTCCAGCAATATGCAGCCGTTAACATTATTTAAGCTAATCGATTAGTTACTGTCTTTAAGAGCTTGAAAAATATTGTATTTTTATGGCTAATTAATTTAATTTATTATACGTATACAATAAAATAAAGTTTCACGTCAGAATATTACTAACCGTTAAAGTTCTCTGTAACAGGATTTTTTCTGAGTTGTTTAAACATTTGCATTACATTCATTTAATACAATATTTAGTAATTTTTACATTAGTACAAAATTGGGTTGGACGTTTTAGGTAGCTGCAAGGTCGTTACCTCAACAATAAATAACAGGTTAAACGCTTCAACGTGCAATATTTCGTACCATAAACCCGCAGATATCCAACCAAAGTTTATAGTAAGACAAAACATACAGCGAGACGTTGAAACCGCTCTTGTGGCTAAAGTGGTGGTCGGTCAAGCGCACGCGCTGACCCGTGAAACTCTAGCTCTACGATGGGAAGCGGGATAGCTCGCGCGCGCGGGGCAAAGGGCGCAGGGCTGTACCGTACGTTAAATAAGCTAAAGGACGCATTTATTATAAAGAGTACCAAGGGTAGAGACTTTGTGGCCTTCACAATTAATAAGAATCATTTCGTTGGAGAGGATCCTTGAAAGTCGATAAGTTCTCCTATTTTAATCAAATTACCAATGATTGGAAACATTTTTTTGCATATAATACGAGTAAAAGCTTTTGGAAAAAGCTTTATCGAAAGCTAAAACTTTTAACTGCTTATAAATTCCACGCGAAAAAAACCGTCTCGACTCTAGAATTTAGGTACTATCGTTATGACAAAAAATAATAGTTTTATTTCGTCCCATACAAGGAGGCGATGTCATTTTTCTAGACTTGCCCTGGCCCCCATTGAAGAAATGTGTAAAGTTCAAGTAAAGTGACTGGTAGTCGGGAAGTGCAGATAAGTCAAGTGCGCGCGGCGAGCCGTGACCGCAGGTGCAGGGCGGCCGGGAGCATTGTGCGCCCGCGCCGCTCCCACGACGGCACACGAACTAGCTTCGACATGTCTTATGGCTTTAAAAGCCAAGAATTGGTACCAAAATAATCTTAAACAGGTTCAAGAGATCAGGCATATCCTGACTTTCCGACTGTAGAAAATTATTCCAATCTTCTAGCCGATCAAAGATTGAATTCAATCTCAACATTAGTCTGCCCTTTTCATAGGCCTCCAGGATTCTGAACAGCATGTTTTCCTCTTGATCGAGTACTTGAGACACTCAACTGGTTTCAGCAAGCAAACTGCATAACAACAAACCTCTTTAGGAATGTTACCGTACCTACCCTGTTTACACATGGCTTTTTAAAATTGGCAGACCATAGTTGATATCTACCACAATATGCGTTATAATTTTACGGCATCATGACGCTGATCTACTCGTATGAGACATGCTTTAGTTTCTTCTTTTTTTTTTTCAAAGTCCATTCGATCATTGACCACTGGTAAGTTACCCCTGTCTATGGCCTGTGTCCCAATTAAGGGCAAACCGATTTCACTTGACCAAATTGCGGTCAGTGAAAGGGTTAAAATAGCCGGACAATACTGGACGTTGAATAATCTTAATATTGAAACCGCGGCCCTCTGCACCGTGAATAATCTCTAATAACAGCGGCGGGTACATAAATTAAGATCGGTAACCCTAATCCCACGATATGTGATGGAAGATGAAACCGTGAAATGTGAGGTTGGAAGAATGCAATGTTTCAAGCTAACGTTTACGTAACAAGAACATTGTTTTCTGTAGAAATCTCATTTTGCTCACTCTGGTGAAGGTAAGATTTAATAATACGCTTTAAATAAATTATCACTTTAGAGTCATTTCGTGACAGTTGTACACAAATCCTCACCTTCCATTGTTTTATTTTTACAATGCGTTTCTGAAGATCTGCAAAAACTTGATAAGTATATTTAACTACGATTCAGTTCCATATTTTACTCTGGAAATAACCCTAATACATAGCAAAGAACAGTCTGCGCCGGCGCATCGAAGATTTAATTACACGTAACTATTAGATAATTCGCGTGAGACCGCTGCGAGGCGGCGTCCTAGTCTGTGCCTATTTCTAGAATAACTAGACAATTTAAATCTATAAGCGCACTTCTCGGAACGGGTAAACAGTAATGTCGAACGAATGCTCGCGTGATGTAGAGATTACGCGGGGGCAGATGCGGTAGCTCACTTGACCTTACCAAAAAAGGATGCTCACGAGTTCACGACCTCACGATCTCTATACGCTTATGATCCTAAATACCGTACAAATTCTTTAATAGAACTATGCATTTATCAATGTAATAATACATAGTGTGTTTCTAACAAAACATTACCTAAAACTCATAAGAGATGATAGTTTAAACTCTATTAAAGGGATTTTCATAAGACAACAAGTGATAAGATAAATTTTGGACGTGAATTCTTTTATTAAAATTGCATCTGCGTAAACAGTCATACATGACTACTTAACCCGGTACTCCGGAACATTACCTGCACCAAGTTTTTTTAAGGTGTACGATAGCCGTCAATTACGTTTACGTATCAATGTTTGTCAGCACTGTACAGGCGGTATCACATCGCAAAAAGCCGAAGAACGCCATTATCCGCTCCCGATCAGACGTGACAGGCCAGCTAATGCCTCTGCACATACGCACCCCTATTAGGTTTCGATTCAACATGGAACTACAAGAAAATAAAATGGAACATAAAGTAAAAAAAGTTTCTAACGCTCTATGATCATCTAGTGCAGTGGTTCTTAACCTTTAAGTCACGAGGGACCGTTTTACTAAATTTCTGTCTAGTCAGGGACCACTTTTTTTTTTCAAAATCCTATGAAAGGGGAGGTCAATTTCTCGCCCACTGTGCGCCGTTTGCATTGTGTTGACTCGACTCATCACGTCACGTCACTTGTTTATTACGATGTCTTCGTGGACCACTTGGAATGTCTCCAGGGACCACCAGTGGTCCGCGGACCACCGGTTAAGAACCACTGACTAGTGACTACTACTTTTAAAAACGACTACTGCTGCGAAAATGACTACTGCTTCCCATGTTTTATACATCACCGATGTTCAGTCGCTTTGTTGCTATCACACTTATTACTAGGTATCAACTGAAATAATCAACTAGACATATTGCATAGCACCTAGTATGGTTATGTAAACAGGCTAAAGAAACTTTACGTTTTTGTTGTTACATACACAGCCGTTAATGCAGTCATTAGCACATCAATCATATTACGTATTAGTTAAGTAAATAATAGAGAAGCTTTTCTTTTCTGAAACAAAAAAGCCTAATTAGTAGTATTACCTATCGATGTCTGTAGCGGGTTTTCAGATTAATTGTTCTTCAATATTTAGAGTATTGACAAAGACTACTTTTTATTTCGTTAATTATTAGATTATGCCTTACTTATACTAATACTGTGCACAACTAGTAGCATAATAAATACAAGCTTGCAAGCTCTCTAAAGAAGAAAATGTTCCATGCTTAATTTTATATAGAAAAATAGTTTGTCTTGTACAAAATCGGTACAACCGAGATTTTACTAAGGGTACCGTTCACCTACATCTTACTAGAGATACCGTACGTGAATTTATTAATCTTATCCGGCATACTTTTATGAATAAAAATAAATAAACAAGCCTTGAATATTTTAAATAGGCTATTTATCGAGACCGCATCTCGTCACCGGAGTAGGAAGCTCACGGCATTAAGCCCGCCTACTTACTTTAATCAGGAGTTTTCTAGCCGTCGAAAAGTATCCGACACGCACACAAACCAATTTTATTAATGAGAACTCGCGTCGTGTCAGTGCCCACAGGCTATGATGATAAAGTGTTGACCCCATAAGCTAGTTACATGACAAAATAAAAATTATAACGAAAAAGCTGTTATACTGAGTCCTATTTCGTTACTTAACTTACATCTATGGCTGATTCTACTGTTACAATAAAAAATTCGTTCAGCAATAAGAAAAAAGTGTCTTAAGAAAATACCTAACCATTGTACAGTCACGGAATGAAAAGGTTCGTCAGTTTTCAAATTGATTCCTTCAACGAATCGCGAGCACATAGTACCTTTTGAAACTATGTTACAGAATAATCTCGACTTAGGGAAAATAATCTTTAACTGTTCGTCAGTAAAGTTCAAAATTATTCAGATCAAAGTTGTTTGACGATTTATCTTGTCAAGAAGATTATTATGATTGATAAACTAAAACCTTCTTGTTGGTTCAACCTGCCATTATCTATTAAATAAAATAAAAACTACATTTTGTAACATTCCACTGCTGGGTTAGAAAAATAAACAAGCAAAACCTTATTCGTTAGCAAACGTCATATTTATTTAAATGTTAGCAGCACTGTTTCTTGCACTGTTATGTTGGCAGGTTTGACTCTTACAGTACCTAGTGCAAGCGAAAACCGACACTAAGGTGACGAACCTTTTCATTCTGCGACTGTACATGAATATTAAATATTATTGACTTGCTCTTGATCCGAACGACACCGTGGGAAGTAAGTGGTGCTGTGGACGGACACCACAAGGTGGGATAAATATTTTATTCACGTTCTAGAATCAAGGAAGTAAACTAATACCTATAGATTATTCTGTGCCTATAGTAGAAACATGGACATGTTTTAAATAAAATTATTCAATCGTCAAGAAAAGACTAAAGCAATTTTGTCGATCAATTAACTAGATAATTCTGTAGGTACGTGACGATTACATAACGCTTCGAGTATCACAACATAACGTAGGAAATTCATCAGCTATTCCGTTGGTAAACTGTTTTCCGCGACACGTATCCATCGCATAACATATTTGTAATTAATTGTTTATTACAACACTTTACATGGTGCAGTTTATACATCCGCCATCTAATGAGTCGGTATCCAGTTTCCATCGATTAGAGGGCGCTAGTGAGCCCTGGCGTCTAATGACGCGAGCGGCCCTAATGATGCCGCGCGTTTATGATGATGACTTCAGCTTTAATTGTCGGCTTTAAAAGCTGTGAAATATAACGGATTTTTAAAATGACACTCGAAGATTTGAACCAACAACTTAATGAACACTTTCTTTAAAACGAGTTTGTAATTCCCCGTCTAAAAAAAATTTAGAAAGACGAGAAATTAACCTTTAAAAGACCTCAAAGTTTTTGTCTCTAAACAGATGGCCTGTGAAATGTATATTAGACTACATATTATTTCAAGAAACAAACAGAAACAGTAATGATGAGGCAAGTGAATTTCGCACAGTATTTTACATTTCTTCACAAAGTTATTCCTACTTTGCATAAGAATAATAAAAACTGCACCTGGCCTAACATGCCAGAGCAGTGACGCGCTCCCATGCTTTCGCTTACAAAAAGATTTGTTGCAAACAAATTACCGACATCAAAGTATCGCGTTACCGTGACGACGCGTATTAAAGTTTCGAGTATTATAATATTTTTGAGTGGCCAAACATTTATTTGTCGAGTCCCTCGAGTTCACTCCCCTCGGGCTTTTGTTTGGCGCGAGTTAGATAAATGAGTCCCATGGATGCGGAGACCGGTAGCGCCGGAACGCATCTATTGTGATGGAACTGGTTTGGGAAATGTAAGCAAATAATTCTTATATTCTTCCATTCTAATGGACTCGTCTTTGGTGATAATTCTATAGAGCCCCTGATGACGTTATTCAAGCGAATAGGATTATGCTATAAATCTGACGGGGACTGTTGCTCTTTGGATTGAGCTTTACTTTGATTAAAACTTTACAAAAGACAAGTAGTTAGGCTTTTTTATGCTTTTGTACGATATTTAAACATGTAAGCTGTCTAATGAATCTAGAAGCCAAGTTCCAGCCAAGAGATACCTATTTATCACCTACTTGTAGAGCCGCGCTTCCGGCTGTTTAATTAAGTATTTTATCCTACGAGATCATATTAATTTTATAAGTGACTGATAAAAGTCAAAAAACTAACCAAACCCAAAAAAAGATTTCAATTTTTACATTCATGTGAAAAAGTGACAACTTATTTTAACGCAAAAAATAGTAAAAAGACATTTCACCGTTTGACAAATAGTTCCATTATCAACTGTCAATAATATATTTTTTGCATCACAACAGATGTCATCGAGTCGATCGATTTTTCAATCTGTATGGAGTCAATTAAATGTCCGCTTCCGTAGAACCCGGGATTACGCCGCCGGGTTAAGGGGATCGGGAATTCGGGACATGACGGGCGCTTTGTGCGACTACCCCCGTAACGGCTGTCACCTGCGCCTGTGACATAACTGTAGACTGTAGCGTCACTGGGGCTTTGTGACGCAAGTCATAAACAAAACGAGTCATAAATAAATCACGGAATCAAATTGAATAAAAAGGTCAAGAAATTATTGAGTTAGTTAACAAGAAAAAGAAATTTATTTATTTATTTATTTATTGAAAAAGATACACCAACGACTACCATCACTTATTTTATGCCTCAATATTTATAGGTTCAAAGTTTTAGAAAGTATCTAAATGTGTGTAACTAGAAGTCTTGCAATAACAGTTTGGAAAAATTATAGCAATGATTTTTTCGATGTAATTTAGTTGATCTGTTACACATCCTCCACTTTGTGTTGCGTAACATTAATCACACTGGGCGTCCGCTGGCTCATGTGCTTCACACCACGCGCTCCGTTATAACGGATGCGCGCAACAATAGTTTGTTACAGTTTATTTATATCGCGACGTAAACGTCACTCACGCTGCGCGGGGGCACTCGCTTTGTGATGTGATGTACAATAACAATATCAAACATAACTGCACCGGCTTTATGATACGCAATAACTTGAGACATTAAGTTGATCGAACGCGCTATTCATTGACGAATGGGTACGGCTTTATGATGGTGTACCGGTAATCGTAAATTCGCTACGTATTTGATCGTCAAAAAGTTTATGACTCTTACTTTTACGAGAGGTTGTAGTGCTATAGATTATTATGTAAGCGATAAACTTTTAATTAACGACAATTGATACATACTTGCAGTTGCAGAAGTAAACATGCTGAGTATTAATTAATTAATCCAACGTAACACTTGTAGACCCAGACGACAATGCCTATACGTTGAGATATTTTTTAAAAGAATTACGTACCAATGTTCTTGTGACAAGGCAGTCCATAAATTTACTCAGTTGACAGATAACCCGTTTAAAGTTTTTATTTTCTTAGAATGCGTCAAATTAAAATCTGATTTATCATCTCATGGTTAATTGTGCGCACAAAAACACAGCCAGAGTCACGGCGGATCCAATTTCACCATTGTTTACTATTGTTTGCCAAAACAAACAAGCATAAAGCGGGCGAAACACTAAGGCCTCAGCCTCGAACTTAGCGGGCAGCGGGGCGGGAGCGGCGGCGGCGCTGGAGCGGGGCGGGCAACGCAGACCCGTTCTCGAAACAAGCGGGCAGCTCGCGCGGCGCTTTAGCGGCGAAGTGTTGTGTTCGGGGTTGTGTTGTCGAGATATTTGTTTTTATTCGCAAACGAAATGTCTGAACAACGGCGACAATTTTATTTCGATTCAAATTTATTCCTAACCCTCGATTTATTGTGGGCAAAAGAAGGAGTGCGCTCCCCGCTCGATGCCCGCTCCCTCGCCGCTGCCCGCTCGTTGCCCGCTGCCGCCCCGCTGCCGCGCCGCTGTTTTCGAGAACCGGTCCATTTGATTTTACGCATAAGATCCTGCCGCTCCCGCGCCGCCGCCGCGCCGCCGCCCCGCTGCCCGCTAAGTTCGAGGCTGAGGCCGCAAACGTAATCGGATCTTGCGAAACGAACGCGTGCGCGATCCATTGTCCGATCGATAGTCGGGAGGCAGTACATTTGAATGAATTTGGCGAATCATGCACGACTCGCCCACTAATGATTGAATCGATTAAATATACGTATCGATCTGCGCTTTAACATCACATTGTATAACACCAAAGTAGTGTCAATTATTAAAATATTACTTTGAGATAATTTTGATTCGCATTTTTTAAATGTTCGCACTTATCGTGCACCAAACAAAATAAATAAAGGTTTAGTAATTTACTTGAAAATCATATCACTATAATTATTCAATGAAATTCGGTAATTTGTCTGCACCTTTGCTATGCAGAAATAATTGTTCTGCGCCTCCGTAAAAGAGCTTTTGCTTATTTTTATCATTTTCCTTCTCAAATAAGATTCAAATTGAATTGGCCTTGCCCTGGACTACTGCTTGCTGTCGCCGAACTTCTGTACAATTAAACCTAACATTATTTAGGTATGTGAACACGAACAAAACGCGAGCCCTCCTGCTATGCTATTCGGATTATAGCAACCCACCTGTTAATCCTTACGAATTAGCAGTTTACAAAAATAAACCCTCCACAACACTGTTACAGCTTACTTTCATTTGCAATATAAAAAGCAGAAGGATGAAAATAATTATAGCGCCCTGTGATGATAATAACAGCGGTTATTTCCTGCCCGAGGGGTGCGTCGGAAGCGCGAGGGCAGGCTGTTGTTATGAATGGGACTCGCGAGTTAATTAAGGCAAGGGTTCCAAATTACCGATTATCAAAAGCTCTACTTTGAAGGGGCGGTTGTGATAGCTTATTGTGTTACATTATTTGATATTATCGAACGGATTTCAATTGATTAATTTGGTCAATGAAAAAAAAACTTTCCTAAGTGCAATAGATAAATGACAAAAGTATGTAGGGTAAACCGTATAGCTATTGCCCACTTAAAGATTTCAAACACATTGAGATGAAAAATTAAAGAAAGTATTTTAATTATCGACCATTTATGACTTTTTTCTTATAACTCAATAAACTGTTAAACAGAATATTAACAGTTTTTAGTTAAAACTTACGTAACTTAGAAAATATTGAAATAAATTTAAAATCCTCCAAAAAGTACAGTCATTGCCCATTACTTACACTAATTGCCCACATCAAAGCACAGTAATTGCCCAGTATCTTAAAACAAAATAATTAATTTTAAAATGACAAAATAGGCTTTAAATAAACAAAACAATACATTAAACTTAAATTGTAGTAGTACTGTCTTCAAAATTTCAAAATAATTTCAAAATAAATTGCGTTTGGCCTTATTAACATATTATTATAATCAAATATTTCTTGAGCTGATGTTGATGAGTCAGAATCGGTAGAGACAGAATCATCTACTTCAAAACTTAGATGACGCAAATATTTGAATTTTATATGTATTTATTTTTTTATCTTCTTTAATATCAGTTCAAGTGGTTGCTCAGAATGTTCGATTAGCTGTTGGTTATTTTTCCATAAAGTTGTATCTATTTCCTTACAATTAACATTTTCACTAATAGATTTAACGTAGGATTTTCATTTTTTGTATTTGCGTTTGAATTTTTATCAATTTTTTCAATCCAAACCATATTTTTTAGCAATTTATCTTGTAGATAAATTGTTGGATACATGTCTTGTACAGCTTCGATCGCTTTTTGCAAATTTTCTATGCTATATTGAACTTTTGGAGTCTTTGGCATACTGAAAATGAAACATTAAAAGCCATTTCAATATTTATGCCTGTAAATTGCAAAACAAGTCTAGCAATGAGCAACTTAAACACTGCTACTGCATGGTGGCAACACTCTAATAATAATTGCTCTGGGCAATAACTATACATTAACATATGGCAATAACTGAAATGATGGTGGGCAATAACTAAAAATATACAGATTTACGTGCAGTGATTACCCACCGTTAAAATGACCGTTAGAAATAAAATTTTATCAGTTATTTTCATTGATAATGGAGAAAACACTTATAATTTCATCATGACTATACACCATTAGTTGAATATTAAATAACTTGCAAAAAAAATGTAACCTCTAAGCAACTAATTCCTTAGTAAAATTGTTAAAGTCTTTACCTGTTTGAGTAACATTTTCACCCGTCTTGACAAAATCCGCCATAAATGGTTTTTTTAGTGTTTCCTATTGTAAATTTTAAATATACTGTACATTGATCTCGGAGCCATCTACTTAATAAATTTAAATTTAACTAGAGTGATTCAAAGTCAGCACCTGACAATATTATTCTTAAAGCGGGCAATCACTACCAGTGGGCAATCACTCTCTGGTTTACCCTAGATAAAATGTATTAAAATAATTGTGTAATTAAATATGTAATTGCTCAGACCTCGTAAATTGTATATTGAATAATTGCATTAATAATATTTACATAATAACACAAACATATTTGTTCCAGTTATTTTACTCCAACTGCGTAAATGTTTGTTTCGCGTCGCGACGCGTCTGACGCGTTGATATCTTTTGTTCGGGCGGAGTTCTGCGAACATTTAACAGTATGTAAATAAGTTTCTATTTATCTCAAGTGCATGTGCTTTAGCAATAAGATTATACAAGAGTGATTACAAGAACAAAATATATTCAAAAAACATAAACATTCATCGCTTTTTAATGAGGGTTTTCGCGATTGAAAAATCCGCCAGATGGCAATACGTCGGTCGGTCCTAATGCTGCATGATTGGTTATTTTTGACATGACATTGACAGATATGTCAAAATCCACCAATCACGCAATCACGCAGCATTTGGATCTCGCGTCTACGTATTGCCATCTGGCGGATTTTTCAATCGCGAAAACCCTCATTGAATAAGCACTTTAATTTGTTTTCATACAAAAGTCGTCCCACTTACATACATATTTTTTACCAAAAATGGGAATGTTAATGAAAGATCGTAAACGACATAATCTCTATTAATTTCGCAGTTAACTTTCTCCCAAAACGAAGTAATTAAATGTGTCCGGTTAATGAACACGAGCACAATCGAAACGAAAGCCGTAAGTTTGTTTGTTCGTTTGTAATTACGCGTTCATTTTCAATACAATTGCGGGTATCCAGACAGAGGAACAAGAACTCTATCCATAGACAATGGGAGGCTATTGAACGGAGCCGCCATAAAAAGGTGGAATGTATGACTGAGCCGCTTTGATCTTCATTAGGTGAGTAGTCAAAGATTTTACTGATAAGTTCATTATTGAATTCTGATTTGTTTTTTTTGCAAGAATATTTCAGAGCAAGACAAAAACTATTTGATTCTAAATAAACTAAAGCCGCACTAGCGATGAATCGGCATAATATGACTTTATTAATTTATTACTAAAACATACGTAGGTAAATGAAAGAATATGAAAAGAAATTAATATATTATTATTTTCAGTATTAGACATTTAGACCCTCAAAATAAATAAACCTATGCCCGTTTTCACCATCAATCCCTAATTTTAAGTGACCCCTATGTAAACAAAATTCCTGTTATTTGTTACCATAGTGGTCACTTAAAAATTAGGGATTGATGATGAAAACGGGCACTACTCTCATATCTATGAATGGTACTGTTTCACTGATTTCTTATTTATTATTATTGCGCTAACAAACGGCGCCTAATGTAGTCTCATTCAGAAGCTAACACTATTAATTAATGTCAGTGTGCAAGCTTTTCTGACTTCCGACCCTCACAAAAACAAGCCATTTCTACGGTGTTATTAACGAGCCCAGTGTCGTACAAGCTGACACGTTATCGGCTCTTACGCATTAGGAAGACGAGCGCAAAAACTGGGAGCGATCTTGAAAAACAATACTCGCGTGCGCCGCGCAGGCTTTCACAGATCGCACGGGATGTCTAGTGATGTGCGATGGTGAAACAAATAACGACATAAATTGTATAGAATATAGATTACATTGTACTGTACTTCTGTAAGTAGGAATGACTTGTGACTATTGCAAGAGAACAAACTTTTCTCTTGCCGATCATTGAAAACTTAAAAAATTCACACTGCATTGCAATGGAAAAATAAACGCGTAGCATTTTATTTTGATTTACATAATTATTTTATTATTACAAAATATAATAGTAAATCCAAACAATCCGAGAGAAACCTGGAAGAGGGAGACATTTTCCCATATCATAAAATAAATCCTAATAGTGAACTGTGTAATAATTTGTAGGTACTACTTATTCAGACCACAGGTTCATACTGACTCCTGCTATAAATAAGTGCCAATATTTTCTTTACGGCATAATAAACTTTGTTAAGAATGTTTTACCCAAACTAAATAAATATTTATATAAATCATTAAAATCGATATCGATAAACATGCGAGCTAAGCTAGTTAGTTCAGTTCGTAGGATGGCGGGGCCATGGGAGAAGCCGCGCTCATTGCGCCCACACACGCTAGCCCAACCAGCGCAAGCTAGTAAAACCACAGAATAAATACTGTAAAACTTAGCAGATTAACATTATAACTTATTGACTATTCTATCTGATTTACTGTAATATACGTAAGTATGACTAAAAGACATAGGGGTAGTAAAAAAATCCCACCTGCTTTTACCAATTTTGTCGTGTCGTGATACTATTTTAAACGTATCTTTCTTTAATTCTAATTCTTAGTATTTAGTGGCCCATTGTCTTTTTCAATACCATAAGTTTTTGACTACCTATAATTTTCTATATATTTTTTTAATATTATTTTCTTTTTATTAATCGACGATAGAAACCTATATTATTCTACAATCTCATACTAATATGCAACACATAGGTTATTATGACTACCTACCTACATAGAAACATTTATTTGAAAACTGGCTGACTCTGGGAAGACTGGCTGCTCGTAATAGGCTACTATCATGTCAAGAAAGGTCTGGCAATCACTGAGTGTCAGCTTATACTGAATTACGAGCAGTAAATTGCCTCATTAGCCTGTCCGAAGCTGCGTCAGTCCAGCGCACAGCGACGCTGCGCGCGCGCCGCACTTTCCCTCCTCGTGCAAGTTATCTTGCATCTATTCTAAATTATACCTAGCAGGAAACAGTTTTATTGATTCGTTACATATACACTTAAAAGGTATATTACCTTGATAATTATCCATACATAACTACTTCGAAAAGTATGACTTGGAAATTGAGCGACTCACGAACGATCAAATTTCTATTAGTTAGAAGGCAATCTTTATTAGGGCAGTTTTTAATACGAGATAATGTGATTTTGAAATCACAAACATAATGTTGTTCAAATTCATTTCAGGCACGTATGTATACAATGGTCGTTACACAATGTAACATACACTTAAAACAAATATTACTACTTTATTTTCATAAACGATAGCTTGACAATGGTTTATTATGTGTCAACTTTACTGTTATGTGATTTTTGTTTGGAGTCTCACAATCTGTACACGAAACTATGTTTATTACTTGCGCATTTTTTAGAATAATAATGAAATTCGCATGAAAAACCTCGACGAATTATTGTACATAATTTGTTATTAGAATAGAATAGAATAGAATAGAATAATCTTTATTGCCCAAAACTGTGTATGTGTATTTTATAAAATCATCCACTTATACTTACTTTTGATGTAGTTAGACGATCTTTACTAATAAATCTTACATTTTACTGTATGAGAGAGAGATAAAATAACATGAATGAATTTAAATCCTTTCACAATGTTCGGGATTCGGGAAGACACTGTAAAGTTAGTACTAAGTATAGGAAAAAAAAACATGTTGAAATTATATTATGGTAATATCTGTCCTTGAAGTTAAACGAAACCGGTCTGAACGTGGTTTTGGAAGAGTTATGTACGCGTGCGTATAAATCTCGTTGGTACCTACCTACATACCGAACTACTTCTCTTATCAACTGATTTACTAATAGGTGCAAATAAGCAGCCATCCCTACTCTTGGCTTAAAGTTTATATCAAGGAATATTATTATGATTTTTACTTGCAAATAAATGTAGTCATAAACTGTTGATTATACGCACGTAAACTGGTGTTCATTATGCGGTTAAAATAAAAAACAAAACGTTAGTTATGCACTCATTACTTACTAGTAAAAGAACAAGTACCTAATTATTTACTTATCGTTTAATTATAATTTAATATGCACAGTATGCTTTAGTCTAGCATTTTAGATTGCCAACCCTGAATATTTAAAGTAAAACTGTCATTATAATACCGTATCAGTACGAGTAATCTTCACGCCAGACTCCGGCGCACGCAGCGCGATAGAAACTCATCAAACAAAATTAATAGTAACCACCAGGTTTATTGTCTATGCGCAGTTAGTGCCACAACAATGCGGGTAGCCGTGGATTCACGAAATTGACTGTGACTGGGAGAAGACGTGAATCATACGGTCACGCTTCGTAATATGCACAAAACACCTACCTACTTAACTTTCTTGTTGTATATGATATGCATATAAATATTGGCGGTAGTTCAACTATTGAATATTTTCGTAGGTACACACCTAACGATAATATGATAAAAGTATGTAAATAAAAAATTACGTTAATGAGAAAAAAACTATCACAGGAACTCACAACTACCTGCAAGTTTAAATTAAAACTTTTAATAAAAATAAATGACTTACGACAAAAACAAATAAAAATAAATCCTTCCGCCGCTGAACTCAAACACACATCACATCGTCACAAACACTGTGTTATTGCACAAATATCCGACTGCACTTATTCAAAGGTTAACGTCTGTCTCGGCGCGAACGAAGCGCGGGGAAGCGCTCTGAAGCGACCGACCGCGACGGGGCTTGGCGCCAGACTGGACTACGCTTAGCTGAGCGGGAGCGGCGACGGCGATGCCGCTGCTCGGTCGGTGCTACGCGTAGGAGCTCGTAGCTCCTGCGAGGGCAAGGAGGCGGGAACTCGTGGCCGTTTGCTTTATTGCACTTTACAGTGTAGTTCAGGAGAGAGGGTGCAAATCAATAACTCCGAATTTAACGCGTGGGTAAATGAAAAACTACAGTCCACTCTGGAAATGAAAAAAATACTAAAGTTTGTTTTCCCAATCCAGATGGTAAAATCTTACAGTTGCAAACATTTCAATATTGAAGAATTAACTACTCACACGGAAAATAAATGCAGACACATGCACTAGAGTTGCTACATGCCACAGATTTCCATTATTTTATATTACAATGAGAACCTACTTAAAAATGAAGAACCTTTTATGATTTTAGTGCATCCCCTAAGCTAAAGGTGACTGTAGTGTATAGACATTTGTCTCGAGCGCATACGTCACAGCCTAGTCGGCGGTGGGGGCATTCGGCGTCCGACCGTGGTGCGGGCAGGTCGTGCTGTGTGCGTAGGCGAGCCAAATAATAATCTAATGGCGGAGATAAAGGTGTACAATACAATGGCGACGAGGATTAAAAAGGAGTGTATAAAAAAAAATCGATATGTTGACTAAAAGGCAATCCAAGGTTCCATCAGCCACTTTTTAGTCCCATCATCGGATCAGCTCGATGGAACCATAGTATTATATTGTCATATAAATGTACATTTAATTGCCAATTTTCATGATGTATCATCAGAAGTGCGTGTAATTCAGATTCTTAGACTTTATTACATAGATCGTTAAAAGACTTGCAAGTCGACCTAATAAAAGCGTGTTAAAAATATGACTAGAGAAAATAAATTGAGTTTGAATCGCGACATTACACACAGTAACTAAAAGTATAGGAGGATATTCAAATACATACAAAACTATAAAAAAAAAATAAGAGTACTAGGACAATGGAAAGTGATGGACCAGAATGAGGGTGATTAATCAGAAGCTAATAGTAATATTATGGATATTGAAAATAGTAAAACAGTGAAGCAATAATGATCAAATGATTAAAACAAAGCGCCTAATAAAGAAGCGCCTCAAAAGTTAATTAAATAATAAATTGTATTTATTTCAAATTAAAACAAGGAAGGGATGTAGTGTATAGACATTTGTCTCGAGCGCATACGTCACAGCCTAGTCGGCGGTGGGGGCATTCGGCGTCCGACCGTGGTGCGGGCAGGTCGTGCTGTGTGCGTAGGCGAGCCAAATAATAATCTAATGGCGGAGATAAAGGTGTACAATACAGTGACCCCGCGAGCGCGTGCGCTGTTTATTTTTTCGTGAGGTGCGCGTGCGCCCGCGCTCATCGAGTGCTTCGGTGCTTTTTCTTCCCTTTCGCTCTCTTCAAAGTTAGGCCACAACAATGCCGAGCCGGTTTCATTCTCGTAAATTGTCACGATAATCTGGCAGATATTCGCCACGCTATGCAATGCTAAAAATACAATACTTTAGATCTATTGAATGAAAATATTTTTTGCTACCGTCGTTATGCGTAACTAATTTTGCGCCTAGCGTTCCACAAAAATACGTAAAATAGAAACAGAGATCGAGACTACAAAAGTATTTTATATTTTTTCATTAAAAAAGTATTAGGATTTGAATCGTTTCCTTTTTTGTAATTGCAAAATGTTTATTCTCAAAATGTAGACTGGTACCTATTTCGGGGACAGTAACAAGAATCATCGATATGACGGCTATAAGTAGGTATCGCTGGTCTGTAAAATAAAATAAAAGTGGTGGCCACTGGCCGTGAAATTGGACCACGACTCATTGTTGCCTTTGAATCACACTTGCGGATGTTGGGGTAAGAACTCGCTGGCTAACAAACACCTACTTACTATTACTGGCTAGAGCTAGTAACCTTGATATAACGCGGAAATTTCGTAAATACGAATACGAAATTTTCGACATAATATGTAGCCATCACTTAAACCACATGAATTCGCAGTGTGCAGTTAAACGTGTGATGTTCATGGAAATATTTCATACACTCGCGTATCGTAACGTACGCCATTATCAGATGCTGCCGGAGAAATTATGGCTTCATTAGTTTCTTTTTTACGCATGGCTAAACTATGCGTTGTCTGCGTTGAGACTTGAGAACGATCTCAATCATATTAATTTTTAGATTCGAATCCATAATGGTGCTTAAAAATTAAGAATATTTAGGAAGCATGATATCAAGACGTGAGTGTGTATTTTGAAAAATGTGAGAGAATACGACTTTACAAATTAAACAATGACTCTATGATCTTATCATAAAATTGGAAGAAATTGGACGAACTTTTTGAAAACTCAATTTTAGTTATCTAGATTAAAAGCAACATTTAATCCTACGTAGATTTGGAAAACCTTATCATTAGCATTTTTATAGAAAGTCAAAATCATAATCACATCATCATACTCGTAGCTCGTAGGTAGTTAAATGTCTAACCTTGTTCGCAGAAGAAACTGCATGGATCTTCATTTCATCCACCCGTAACAGAACACGTTCGGGATACACACGTAATCGTTGCAAACTAATATTTTTTCATACATTAACATCTGTAATAGCAAATCAAACCGACGTTGGGTGTCATTCATTCCGACTTCTGCAATTACAATTGCAGGATTAGCATTAGAAAACGCTTTGTCAAAACAACGACAGCCGGACGTTCTCATCCGACGGAATCAACGATATTACTATGTAAATGCGCTACATTATGTATTGATTACATCTTTACATTAAGTGCGCTACCTATATGATACAAAGGTAATACTTACCTACTGAGTTTAAGCTAATGGCGTTTCAGCCAAATGACGTCCACAAGTCCACAGCTGGACAAAGGCCTCCCTCAAGGACTTGCTATTATAAAATACGAAGTAGGTACCTAGAGTAGAGGTACTCCGAAATGTTGTTTTAGTGTTGTCTATTCCGCAAAACGTTGACTTATTTTATGAATTTTGCTTTGATAGAGACAGATAAAAAGGTAATTATGATATGAAGTTAGGAATCGTTAACCAGTAAGCGGAACAGGCACAAACTCGACGCGGGCAGTGGGGTGCTCAAGTCGGTTTCCAGCGCACACGCATTTTAACAAGTGCTCATTTTTTAATTAGCAACACTTATTTCTGCTAGGTAAACACGTGGCGTCTGCTGGAAACCTACTTTTGTTGTAACTATGGAAGACAAGAAACCCACCTGTACTAAGTTGATTAAGAAAAGAAAAAATGACCGAATTATAAATTGCGCTGTCTTTTTTCTCGGAAAAGAAAGTGAAAACAATTTGGTAGTCAGGCGTCTTACTTATTCGTAGGCTGCTGAGGAATGTAGTTTTTACTAAGTTAATTAGTTTTTTTAATTATATATTATCTACCAGACATTTCTAACAATATAGCAAAAATTTGTAATAAGTACATAAATATCGTAGTAATAGTTGACAATATATCTTACAATTTTAGAGAGTAAGTACCGGGGTAATAAACTTCATGTCATAATGTCTCATTTATCGAACAATCACCCCATGATGGCTCGGAAGAGCTCTTCAGTAAGAAAAACCATAAAAACGCAACTTTCCTTAGATCGTGTAGATAAGTTGTTTTCCATTTCTAGCTGCGCGGGCGCATAGACTGATGGTAGCGGTGATCGCTACTGTAACTTTCGCGGCGATGTCAGCGCAAGATGTTTTTAGTATACCGTGTCTATTGAAAAATTAATCACTTGTAAATTACATTCACTTCTGCCTGTCTGATCAGTCCATCGGCTTTTTACTGAGTAGTGGTAGTTACAACATGTGTACTGGACATGAAACAGGCTAGAATTACTATCTAATAAGAAGAGGGGTTTAAAATAACATTACAGAAACAATCACCATTGAAACGAGCCGCCTACTATTTCTGTTTGATCTTTGTAATGAGAAGTGATCAAGTGATGAGCTATAAATTGATTTACTAATAGATGTACTTTAGTGGTCACGAATGTTTTGATACGGGTTAATATGACGAAGCACAATGAAATAGGTAGGTAAGTATGTATATCAAGTACACCATCATAAATTATAGCGTAAGATGTTAATCTTCACAGCGCCCGCGCACATTCTGCGCGTTATGGCTTCGCGGAACATACTGAACCGTTGCGTGAATTTAGAATTTGTTCAAAATAGTAGTGTATTCACCTGGGAATACATACGAGCCAACGACCGCTACTCACAAAAAATATGCTGCTAAAAGTACCTACATAAGTAATACTAATTTCTACTTCAAATTATTTATTGTGTAAGTAGGCAAACATTTTTATATTAAACTTTCTCTTTGCAGCATTTTTTATAATAAAATCATGTTTAATACAAAATACGAGACCACAAACTCGACTTCGTCTGATATAGGTAAATAAATTACAAAAGGAAAGGATTTTAAATTAAACGAAGATTAAATAAAAAAATCTTTATTATAAAATAATAAATATGTTTACCTAGTTATTTTCTGTGTTCAGAATACTTTTTCTTATCTTTCACAGATTCATATTCGTAACTTGCATAATAGCTCTTCAATTCGTATTGTTCTTCTTTTAGTTCTCTATTAGAAGACTGTCGTTCACTTCTGTGTCTCTTTTTTTCTTCCTTTTGGTCTCTACTAGAATAATAACGGTCACTTCTGTGATTATATTGCTTTTCTTCCCTGTGTTCTCTACTAGGAGAACGTCTGCCGCTTCTGTGGCTATGTCGTTCCTTCTTGTGCTCTCTAGTAGAAGAATATTCTTCACTTCTGTATTTATCTTTACTACTCTTTTTATAGTCGTTCGTCGAAGTTTTTGCAGACCTTTCACTATCTTCATGATATCTTTTACGACTTCGATTTTCCCTTTGGTCTTCAACATTTACATCGTATCGGTCGTCGTACCTGCTTCGATCTTTACTTAAATATCTATCTCTTTCTTCCTTACCATCATTATACTTTCTATCACTATGACTTCTGTATTTACTACTAGAATCTACTTCATCATATTCAGTCTTTTTCGAAGTAGGTCTATCTTCATTATATCTGCTTCGAGTTTGTTCTCTGTTATGCTTTTTATGATCATTTCTATTTTGCTCACTAGTTCTGACTGAATCCATTCTAAAAGACCTGTTTTGTTCATTTCTTTTATCATCTCGCGGCTTTTCTTTTGAGGAAATTGCATCCGGTTTTTCCACCTTTACATGTGAATACACTTCCATCTGGAATCATTTTTTTTACTAATTTTAAATAAACGTATCAGCAGACGCCACTCACTCAACGCAACGTTTAGCAAGATCTATCAAAAAGCATTTCAGGTTGCCAAAAAAAAGAGGCATTTACCGTATTTTATTTTAAATGAATAGCCATTTGTATTACATAAATTAATTTTAAGCGTTAAGAGTTGCATCTCAATAAATTAATATCATGTGATTATTTATAGGTTTAAATTTTTAAGCAACCAATATTACAAATTTATTTGTTAATTCAATTTGGATCCGGATGTTTCAACAGCTATTAAAACCCTTGTAGCAACGTACCTGCGTCTTGATGACGTCACGCAGCACGTCGGAGTAGTTGGTGGTCTTGGCGGCCACGCGGTACTTGGTGCGCCGGCGCTTCATGTCGCGCAGCTCGGCCAGGATCTCCACTCGGGACTTCTGCTTCTTGCTCGTATCTTCTGCGCCTTGCTCACTGAAATCAAGTTACTCATGGAAATTTTTGGAAGACGGAAGATGGTCTTGTCTTGCCAAAAACTGTGATTGTAAATATTATTGTTCTAAGCCAGACAATATAAAGCTGTAATTACAAAAATCATGCAACTCCAACATTCAAAAGAGATTAAAAAATGAGACTTCATAATTTACAAGCTCATCATGCACATGCAAAAATTCTGATTGGACTACAATACTACTTTACTTTGTTTACCTGAGTAAGGCCAAATCAGAAAGGTCATGGCAGAATGGGGCCGCTTGCACCACAGCATCGTAGATAGCTCGCCGCTCATCACCCGTGTACGTGGACTGCAGTCGGTCCAGTGTCTGAGGCTCTATTTCTACATTGTCTGTTCCTTGGGTTAAGGAAAATTATTATATTATTTGTAAAAGCAAAGAACAAATCTAAGTGACATTACTAATGTGAGACTCCAACTCCACTTTTTACCATTTAAGTTTAAATAATTTGGGCTAACAATAGTGTGTGAGGGATTAAATTATTAAAAGGATACCGGCTGCTTGCATCAAATGTAACAACAACGTAAGCTGCAAAATGAAGAAGAATTAAAACCAAGCTCCGATAATGTTCATCTTTGCTGCAGGAACTTTTATTACCTTTTTTGAATGATGGGTCCGTATTTACTGCTTGGTTAATAATTTGTTGGATATTATAGTTATCTGAAAAAAGAAACATTCACATGACAGATGAAATCAATGTAAAGTTTGCTAAGGGGTAGATAAGATTTTTGATAAAACAGGTAACCAAATCACAGAGCTAGGTACTTACTTAATCGTACAAGTGTTTTGGCATTTTGATCAAGTGGGTCTGGAAGCATTTTATCTTCTTTTGAGTAACCATTATGAGCTAGACGACATTGCGCTTCGTGGCTTTCCTTACTTTCTTGTGGTATTTTATGATTGACATTATATTTACAAACAACCTTCGGACAGTCCTGCAATTTATAAAAATACAAAATAACAAAAAGAGAAGTCTATCAAATACTTATATACCTCAATTTATAAAGCTTTATACAATAATTTTATATAAATACAAAAACAAAATATAACCTCAACCAAATTCTTTCTATCCCACTGCAAATGCTGCAATATCTCAGTAAGTTCTGTATCAAACTCGGCGATATGTGACTGTAACTGTAATAATTCCGCTTTTCTAGTTTCCATTTTATAAAATAATTACATTAAAATAATTCGAATTGAAATTCCGAAAAAGTAAGTAAACAAATATTTTGACACTGACAGTGACCATGCCAGGGTGTGGAAACTTCCATACAACGGTCATCGAAGTGAAACTTGCTTCCAAACAGCGACATCGGTGAATAAATTCAAATACTTTTTAACTACCCTAAAACGCTCTAGATGTCGCTGCTCCTGTTTCCTTCATATTTTCATTTTTTTCTTAGTTAAAATATATTTGAGAATATTGTTAATTACAATGTAAAAACTTTTTTTAAATGAAATTAATTTGTTTTAATTTAAAACTGAACATTGACATTTTTGTTATAATTTACATAATAGAGTAGTAGAAATTACTATTTAACATAAGGCAACATTGTTTTTCCTCCAAAATGGCCGGTGTTGTTTTTGTTATGTTAAATGCATTCTTGTTTTCTTAGCCATCATTTAAGTTTTCTGTGGCCCTATTAAAGTATTGAAGAGTCGTCGAGTCAAATTCAAGTTCATTCCTTCGTACCTGCTGCTGTTCTGGTTCATCGGAGTTTTGTTCGTTCCTTCGTGAATCGCGAAGAAACTTTCTGTTATGTTCACAAGTGATCTGAGTTTTCTCAATGTGCAAATGCTTTTTTAGTGTTGTTGAAAACTTTGCGAAAAGACGCTTTTGGTGTATAATATTATGTGTGTTCATAAATAAAGTAAAATTGTTAAATTCAAAAGTTTTTGTTTACTTATTTGCATTTCCATGTGCAATGTAGAATTTTTCCAAATCCATCGTTTTGAAAATAATACAATACGTACACCATAAAGATAAATATTTTCAAAATAATGGATTTGAAAAAATTCTACATTGTACATCATAAAAACAATAATTCTTTGAAGGTTATGAGGGATATGTGTGCGTGAACTGTGTGTATGTGCGCGTGTACTATGTATGTATGTGAGCGTTACGTACGTAGGTTAAGTACAGGGAATTTAACACCAGGCTGTCAATTAGTAGGCTCAAAAATTTGACAGAGAGGGTTCTCTATTTCCTATGTATTACTTTTCTCAATGGATCATGCAACAGTGAGTGAATGAATGAACGAATGTATTCGTAAAGGGTGCGCCAAAGTTTACCTAAATTTTCAACTCCGAAAATTGGAAGTCCGAAAATGTTCTTCCTAAAATTTTTCATCCTAACAATCACAATTCCTAACTACTCTGTCTCTAATGTTCATAATTCCGAATCATTCAACTTCATAATGTCATTAGCAATAAACATCTATTATACTTTTATTTGTTCTCCTAGATTTTCTAAACATAACCATATTTTACACTATTATTCAAAGTCGTATCTTTTTTGTTTAGATTTCTTTCTTTGACGATATACAGTGTGAGTCACGTTAAAGTGTACATATGAAAATAGATGAAACTAGACCTATTTTTATCGACAAAAAAGAGGTCAAATTTTTTTTGAGATTTTTTTTTTAATTTTTTATAGAATTTTTTTCCTTCTAATTACTTATTGTAAAGAAAACGTAATAACTTTTAAACTAAGCGGTATATCCTGATAAAATNGTGACTATAGTCACTATCTATATATATAAAAGAAAGTCGTGTTAGTTACTTCGCTTATAACTCAAGAACGGCTGAACCGATTTAGCTGAAAATTGTCAGGGAGGTAGTTTAGAGCCAGGAGAAGGACATAGGATACTTTTTATCCCGTTCGACAGCATTCCCGTGTGACTTGACATGAAACGTCAGTCACTATAAAACGTGGCATAACAAAAAAGAATCAGACTTGAAATAACAAACCACGCGGGCGAAGCCGCGGGCGGAAAGCTAGTTAAAAATAAANTATTTATTATTATTCTATGGTATGAGTGAAAATATACTTAACATCAAATAAACCGCACCTTCCGCGACGCGAACTTTAACGATTTTCTTCTGACACAATCATGGTGCCCCAACAATATTGGTGTTATTTGAAAGCCCAATAAATATCCTTAATGAAAAACACATTTAATTTCTTAATAAATGATTAACATATACCATAAATGTGACTTGAAAAAATACCTCACTTTGGGCCCACCTATGGAATCAATTAGACCAATTTTTATGGTTATAAAACCAAATAATGATCTCACGTGTCCTCTTTAACAGATGGATAGCAATTAAACTCAACAGTTTTATAGCCATAAAACTTGGCTCTAGCGTAACTACCTATTTTTTGAAGAAGTGACTCTGGATCCTTCTAAAGACACATTTTTGGGGTAAAAACCTTTCCTTTAATGAAATGAAGATTAGAACTAGGCTTTTAAATGGTGCCAATATTGGTGGGAAGTGGGGATGCATACGTTTGAAAATGCTTGTCGCGGGAGCGAGGTGCGATTTATTTGACGTCGAGTGTATTATGGTAATGTTTAGGGATAAAAGTGTTATGATAAAAAACAGTAGGAGTTTAAATATATTTACATAAATGATATTATTAATTACAATTTTCGGAAAAATGAGTGTTATGAACATCGCCGGTAGCACTAAAAATAGTATGAATGAAAACTTTAGGATGAAAAAGTTTAGGAAGAGTGATCATTCGGATTTAAAATCGTTAGGAAGAACAATTTCGGGTAAATAACTTTAGGTGAGCCAATATGGACCCATTCGTAAATAGTGTTGTACGAGCATAGTATTTTAAAATTCACATATAAATACTGAGTGATAATATTTTATAGCACTGGCAACACAACCAACAAAAAAAAACTTGATTTTTGACATATATATTTTTAATCTGTAAAAGACGTGTTGGATGGACGTGTGGTAGAAGTGCATTTTGTAAAATCGTAAATTCTTTGAATGCATAAAACTGAAAAATGGCAGATTCTGAGGTAATAAAGGTCTTAATTTCTGTTGGAATGACCATTTATTGACTGGGCGCTCTATAACTCTCTTAAATTCTTTTCAGATACTGAAGAAATTGAAAGATATACCGTTTAGAATACAGACCGCAAGTTTGAAAGAAAGGCGTGCAGTTATTGAAGAAATACAGGATGTTTTATCAACACCAGGTAGCTGAAGTTATTAGCTGAAATGTTATTATGCTATTATTCGAAATATTTTCATATGTTTGTGCGTAAAAGCTGATATATTGGTACCGAAGGGGAGGGGGGTGTTGTCTAGCTTTATTGATCCATTACCTGGATATAACAGATTTCTAGATGCACTAGCTGTAACGATCGCTCATAGGAGCATCGAGTTCTCACTAAGGTGAGGCTATAACTTGAACCAGCTAGTACATGTAAAATATCAACTGCATGAAAAAGCAATTCTAACCTATAAACAGGTGTAAATATTTCGCAATATTATGTTAATACTAGCTTTTGCCCGCGGTTTCACCCGCGTGAAAGGACAATGTTCGTTCTACATACATTGTTCGCCTAAAGAACCAACAAATTTGACATATTACTACCCGAAAGCGAAATAAAACGATTCTGTGTGTAAGAACAATGATTCCTGATGGACACTTGCCATAAAATTAATGATTAAGAATATTAAATCACAGCGATTTTATAATATGTCGTTTATGACAACATGGCGTCTAATGTATTGTGTGAATGTATGAACACCGATTCGCGAAAAATGTTTTGTATTGTCGTCACGCCGAGTCGCAGCCAAATAGTATAAAATAATAGAACAAGTTTTAGAAATACAACTCGGCATTCCACTTTTACAATATGCCCACATATTGCACGTAAATAAACAACATGAATCGTAGGTTGTTTCCACCCTTGTCATCTGACACATGAAATAAACTCCTATTGTATTATAGATATCGAAGCCGAATCGTATATAATAATAGAATGGGTTTTGGAGATCACTCGGGGTTCCACTTTTATAAAATACCTACATATTACATAAAAATACCACGAATCATGAGTTTTCTTTTCACCATTTACATCTGACACGAGATAACAAACTCCTATCTCCATGACTACCATCGTAGTCTATGCCAAAGACTACAATATTTTAAGCAAGAAGTTTCAAACCTTAGCGGCTACGGTAACCCCTGGGCCACATACATCATGATAACATTCGGTCGACACCGGAACGAAGTCTTGCGATTATGCAAAAAAGCATCGTATTCTAGTGCGGCTATATCACGTTCAACCGGGGTTTTAATTCGACTAAAGTCCTGACTAAAGACTGGAAGAAAATACGCCGCATTGTATGAGCACTTCGTGTTCGTTAAAGCGGCTTCAGATCTAGAGCCCACATAGTTTTCTTTCCAATAATATCCGCAAGTAGCGCTGCATGATCTTTACAACAAAAACGGCAATAGTTATTAAGGTGCCAAAATTATATGATTACTTTGGCACGGTATTATACACGTTCGAAGATTTGTCATTTTCATTCATTTCTTCATCATCATCATCATTTCAGCCACAGGACGTCCACTACTGAACATAGGCCTCCCCCAATGACTTCCACATCGCACGGTTGGTAGCGGCCTGCATCCAGCGCCTTCCCGCTACCTTTATCAGGTCGTCGGTCCACCTTGTGGTGGGTTGACATTGCAGAATATGACTTTTGATAGGTTCATCATAGAATTCGGCGGGGATATCCTCACGGAGGAAGTTCGTAAAAGGGCGGAACAAGATCTTATAATAATGCAAGGCCGAAGCTGTTACGCGCGTGCTCCTACGTGTAATCCGGCGAGTATGCAATAAATAGTAATGTCTGGTAAATAGTGGTAATACGTATCGTTCGTTCGTTCGTTTCAGCCGAAAAGACGTCCACTGCTGGACAAAGGCCTCCCCCAAGGATTTCCACGAAGACCGATCCTGCACCGCTCGCATACAGGCACCTCCCGCGACCTTCACCAGATCGTCGGTCCACCTAGTGGGAGGCCTGCCCACGCTACGTCTTTCGGCTCGTGGTCGCCACTCAAGAACTTTCCTGCCCCAGCGGCCATCAGCTCTACGAGCTATGTGCCCCGCCCCGTCTATGTCTGTATGCGCTACGATTACAGGGTATCATTTTGCATAGTCGCAAGACTTCACTCCGCTGCTGTCAAATCAATGTCGCATAATGTTATCGCAATGTGTGTGGCCCTTGGCCAAATCACAGAAGCCTATGCGAAGAAAGAGCACTTGAATGACAATAAAAATCAGGGTTACCATTTTATAAGATTTCCTCACTATTGAGGGTAACAAAGTAACATTAATAATCTAGCCATTAATTACATTTATTACCTATACGAGAAAGTAAAGCAACATGCGGTTTTATTTTAATTTGTAAAATATTAAACCCCTCATATTTGTAACAGTTTGTTCCAAGTTTAGTTTTACTGTTTTGTTAACAGTATTGCTGTTTCAGCTGTCACTGTGAAGCTTTGGGAAAATAAATAAATAGAAAAAATATTAACATAAATATTTATTTAAGTTTTTATGTTCATTATCATAATATGCCAATTTAAGTTACACTGTGTGACAGTCTTTGACACTAAACAAACTCTTCAGCTTAATAATACCTACCTACAGGGCGTTTTTATAGTTACTCTTGCTGATGAAACAAGAAGGGTTGATTCTACTACTGAAATACAACTACTTTTCTTACAGGACCAATATCAAATTCTCAAAAAAATTCACATCCTCGTGATGGTGATAATTTCTATGGAGAGGTTTTTTTTTTATTCGGTCTCTTGGGATAAGTTATTCCATTTGAGCAGTAGAATTAATCCTTTTTATTCGATCACATATAAAAACAACACAAGTGTTTAGGAAAACTTCTTCTTTGGTATGGTATCACTACGGAGTTATAATGTCGGCAACTCTGTATCACTGACTTGTAACTTTCAAACAGCATGAATAATAAGGGCACCACATTGGTTTTCTTTCTGAAAAAAGGCTTTCAGTTTTAGTACTAACCCTTTAGCACTATTTCATTGAAATAAAAATACAATAAACGCACAGAAGACTGAAATTGAGTCAACTGACGTGACATTTATAATTTGTTGACATTATGACAGTTTGACAAGACTAGGGATTGAAAAAGTTTTAATTGAAAAAGTAAAATGACAATTTATTAAAACGATTCACATGGATATAATCGATTAAAAATATTTATAAAATGTTCTGATACTTGCCTGTAGCGATTATCCAATCCTGGTTTCTACTGAAAAACTACCTCGTGGCAAGATTTTAATAAAATAATAAAATCTTTATCTTCTCTTTCACAATCTATAAAAGTTCATTTGGTCTATTATTATACATGTGCTATGAATGAGGGTTTTCGCGATTGAAAAATCCGCGAGATGGCAATACGTAGACGCGAGGTCCAAATGCTGCATGATTGGTGGATATCTGTCAATGTCATGTCAAAAATAACCAATCATGCAGCATTTGGACCTCACGTCTACGTATTGCCATCTGGCGGATTTTTCAATCGCGAAAACCCTCATTGGCATAGATTATGAGAGACTGGCAACTATACTAGGTTGATATCAGGTGATCCGTCTGCTCATTTGCCTCCTGTCACATAAAAAAAAAATATATATGTTTCTCACACTTCAACTGGCATTGGATTCAACATCGGATTCTGACACTTTTACAGTTATGATACCATGAATATCAGTTTATGGTCCTAATTATTTTTATTTTATTTACGACCTTCGACCAGTTGGACACTTTAGATATCTTCTTGTAATAGTGTCAAACTGTCAATATCTTTTTAGCTTTTAACGCAAATCTAGTCTTCAAAGCAGTTTAATCGATTTATTTTATTTTCAAAATCGATATTTTATTGTCTATGATGGCCGCAGGAACATCACTATACATGGACTCCCAGCAATAAAGTACGGTAATGCCTCGTACAGATTTTATCGGCAAAAATTATGGAACTTGATAGGTTTTAGACCATGCCACGCACCAAAACGTCCGGAAGTTGTAATAGTATTATAGAATAAACGTTAAAAGACTTATTTATTTAATTTTTCAATGCTTAAGTGTCCATTAGAATGAAAGGGTGCTTAATGTATTAAAAAAAATAGAAAATAATTATGATGGGTTAATGTTTTTGGGCGGTTTTTTAGGCGGTTTCTGACAATGTCCTTTAGTAGGTATGTCACAGATCGTCATAAATTATAGCCTATATGTTAATCTGGGTTATAAACCGTAATACTGTAAAGTTTCAACAAAATCCGTTCAGTAGTTTTTGCGTGAAAAAGTAACAAACATCCAGACATCCAGACATCCAAACATCCAGACATCATGACATCCAAACTTTCGCATTTATAATATTAGTAGGATGATTAGAGCAAAATAGCATTGAGATTCATTAAACCACACACTCCATTTACATGTAGAAAAAATATTTTTAAATCTTTGTACTAAGTAAATTATTCTTAGTACACAGCAATATTATTACATACTACAGAACATAAACTAAAATATTTTTGTGTTAAAAAGTGTAAATAAGTACGTACATTATACTATAACAACATTGTTACACAGGAATCACAGAGCCAGCAGTGCGTTTTGTGTGCCGCGTAGTGGTCTCGACCCTGCACCGGTATCGGGACTCTACATCCCAGTCATATGTAAAGGGCCTGCTGGCATACCTTGCTGTAAACCACCGTGAGTGGGTGCTGCGAAATTTGCTGCCACTCCTGCTCGATACATCTGAGCAGCTTCGCAATACTGCAACATCGTAAGTGCAATCATCAATAAATAATAATATTAAATTTCCAAAATTCTAATATCTTAATAGTTTCTGCTAAATCAGCTTAAATTCAAATTCAAATATTTATTTGCACAATTAGGGATAATTTAGTACTGTGAATGAATTATTTGTATGTACAAATTATTGAGACACAATTAGCATGAAAATATATTTTGTTTGTATTTAATTAAATAAAAAAAATTACTTGAACCAAGCATGAATATGTTGAGCATATTTTTACAGTAAGAACATATGTCAGAGTGGACTCTATGCACTGCGATGGTCAACCATAATAGTGGATGGTACTCTGAAGGGCACTGAAGAAGATGTAGTGGACTACACCTCCCTTGTGCTGACACAAGCCAACCTGCTGGCTGTGGTCACCGCATATGGGGACAGCAAAAGGAATGACAAAGCCTATTCTATGGTAGGTTTTCTTTTAGAAAATATAAATAAATATTATAGCTTTTTAGTTGTTTGAAGGAAATCATTTTGGAAGAATTAAATAAAATACATAGTCAGACATTATACAATGAGATTTAACTAGTTAATGGAGGGTAGTTATTTGTTTTCCTGTAGCCTGACATGCTAGGTTGGGTACTAGACCATTCTGTGCATTATGTTTCCTAAGTTACTTTCATATGGCCCTAAAGCAAAATATGATGGACCTTTATTGTAATAGTTTAAGACCTTATATCACTGTACCATATTTCAAGAAATAAATAATTTGAATTTAAGCAAATAGAACACAAAATAAAACTTGTCTACAGTTGCACGCGTCATGGACCGCCATCGGTCCGGAAAAGCTGTCCAAGTGGACGGACGTGCTGATCGCGCAGCCGGCAGACGCGGGCGCGCACGTGTGCGTGACTCTGGCCGCGCTCTGCCGCCATGCTGCCGATGAAGGCCACGAGGAAGATATCGCGAAACACAAGGTTTATAAAGAAAATATTATTGTTAGCACATAACTGGGGAGCTGGCGCAGAAAAGTTCTTAAGTGGCAACTATGAACTGCAGTGTAAGCAGGCCTCGTCCACCTGCCAGATGCCGGCCAGGACCGGTCGTTGTGGAAGTCCTTGGGTAGGCCTTTGACAAGCAAAGGACATCCTTTGTCTGAAACGACGATATTTCTAATGCTGATTTATTGTGTCTATTTGCAATGGCTTTTTATCTACCAATAAAATCAACTTCTCTTGTCACAGCCAAAAATGCTGGAGTGCTTCACAAAGAGCCTGATCAGCGTCAAAACCCGGCCGAACGCCAACTACATCCGCGGCTGCGGCGCGTTACTCCAACTGCTGGACCGGACGGAGGTGCACGAGGCGCTGCTGCCGGCGCTGCAGAAGGCCATGCTGCGGAGTCCCGAGACCATCGTGCAGGCAGTCGGTGAAGTGCTGGATAACCTGCAGATATCCTTGGATGGCCCAGCTGTGGATATTGCTAAGAGCTTGATTGGTGAGCGAATAACTCAGTTATTCACATACGCGTCAATATGAGAAGGACGTGTTCTAGAGATTAGGATTTGGGATTGATGAATTTCAATAATCCGTAAAAAGATCGATTTGATGGCAGAAGATTTTGTGGAACGTTCCTTGATGATACCAATTAATAGTCGCATAAGAGATAGTCGTGCCATTCATTCTGGCCATTTGCAAACAAAAATCTGACTGCGGTTGCTCCTTAATTTATGTGAGGATGCAGTGTAGATATTGACTAGTAAGCTTTCAAGAAACCTATATCTTTAGAACAGACATTTGCGACATTAGCAATGACAAGCAAGCAGTTCTAGGCCTCTATTTATTTATTTTATTGTCTCTGAATATGACGTATGTTTCTCGGCAGCGAACCTGTGCTCAAAAGACGAGTGGGTGCGCTTGTCAGCGCAAGAAGCGCTGCGGCGGCTGGCGCGGCGCTGCGGACAGCGGGCGGCGGCGCGCGCGGCGCTGGCGCACGCCTTNTGCAATCCGAATGAATGCACGATGTAGGTAATACCGCTTACTGTCGTAGCCCATTCATTTTTTTTTGTTTACACTGCCGGGTTGCACTATAACATTTACCCCTTTATAGTCCTAATACAGGTGGTGTTGCTATGCAGAACAGTGTTGGAAAAATACTCAGTAGTGGCTGAAGAGAAGGATTCTCCTGTGTATAGAGCATTTATACTAGTCTTACTATCGCCAATCAAGTCAGTCCGCGACGCGGCCGTAGAACAAGCCAGATCATTACTAGCAAATCAAGAAAGAGCCCTATTGGCTAGGTATTTAGTGTTAAAATTAAATGAAATTTTGGAGGAAGGAAAGATATTCGTTTCCAAAGAGAAATCACCCCCAGAAGAGAAGGGAACAGATGTTACAGGGAAGATGATATTAGATTGTGTTCAAGCGTTGTGTTCATATAAAGGTAAGAACTGTTTGAATCTTTTAATGTCATATGAATCACTTGTTAGGCACGTGACTGAAGGGAACGTTGCTTTTCAGATTACTCAAAGGAAGACACGGAAAGTCTGGCTCTCGACATTCTACCGTCCTGCCACCACCCTCTAGTCGTGGCCATAAGCAAGCGGGCGTGGCAAAAGGTTTGCGTGTATCTACGCCTGGATCCCGAAGTACTAGTTGACACACATTCTAAGAAATTGATTAATTTATATGTGACCGGATATACTCCTACCGAGGTAAGCTACCTAGTTTGTGACTTTCTTAATTACATTCAACCAGTTGCTTTGTGAGATTTATGGATATCAGTTATGATGATGAAAGATATGCCAGGAGCAAAATATTTACGGTAGTTTGTGCAATGAGAGCATTGCCAGGGCATAGTGTCTCGCATCTAGTTGTAAATAAGATGGTTATCCTTCTTTTTCCAAACAAACGTCTCAAAATAGATGAGTACTATAGTCTATCCAATATAGCTTGATTAGAATGACAGCTGTCATCAAAAGTAACGACATAACTTTGTAGTAGCGATCAATGAGAGCAAAATATTGGCGGACAAGAAATAATTCACGTCTGACCTACAAACAATATTTTCGACGACAGTGCTTCCAATAAAAATGATAATTTCGTGTAAATGCAGCGTTAAATTACACCAATAAGTAGTAATTCGAAATTATAAAAATCAAGCTAGAGTATTAACGACGTCTCTACAAGGTTATCTCGAGTTACAAAAATGTTAGTGTTGGGACATATCGACAAATGTCATATTAAATTAAAACTATTTTTTTAACATACAGTGTGAGCAAATGTTGTGATAGGGATAGAGACATGCGATTTTTGGTTTTACAAAGATAATACGATAGAAAATAATAAAAAGTAATAAAAACCACCTGTTATAGGGGCATTTTTTGGAGAAATTTATCAAATAACCAAAAAAACACGAATTTAAAAGCAGATTTTTTTCAAAAAGTAATTTTTTTTATTATTTGTTGGCATTTTTTGTGTATTTTATGTATTTTTTTAGTATCGCCTGTTATTTAGCATTATAACTACTTTTATTTTATCAGGATATACCGCTTAGTTTAAAAGTTATTACGTTTTCTTTACAATAAGTAATTGGAAGAAAAAAAATTCTATAAAAAATAAAAAAATAAATCTAAAAAAAAATTTGACCTCTTTTTTGCCGATAAAAATAGGTCTAGTTTTATCTATTTTCATATGTACACTTTAACGTGACTCACACTGTATTTAACAATTTTTTTTCTAACTCATTTTTTAACATATTTAAGTCAAGTTATGCGTTTTTCTAAATGTTCACTATTAAAAACCAAAAAACANTGCCCCCAGATAATGAAAAATTGGTGAGTACACAAATAGTGAATCAATGGGTAGGTGAGTGTCACAATGAATGGTTAATGTAATGAGTGAGTGAGCAAGTGAATAGTGAAGGATTGAGTGAGAAAGTGAATAATGAAGTACTGAGTGAGTAAGAAAGTGAATGGTGAATGATTTGGTGACAGAGTGAATGATGAATGATTTGGTGACAGAGTGAATGATGAATGAGTGAGTGAAATAAAGAGATGAAAGAATGGTGAACCACTGAGATTAAATGAACACATAATAACTAACCTGCGGAGTCAGAAAGATAGTCTGGAAGTGTTTGGTGTGTCCCGGAGTCTTGGAAACTGAGACGACCTTGCGTCCCATGATCGCGTTCATCAGGGACGACTTCCCAACGTTGGGCTGTCCCACGCAGCCGATGGTAAGAACCCCATTCTTGTACCGTTCGTGCGTGTAGAACGATGTGTCGGCTTTTTCAAGTATTGTCTCGCCTATGGACAGTGACAAATATTATTCAAATACTCGTACAATAAAAATCGTAATTGTAACCCCTGGGGGGTAGCGCGTTTTCNGCTAGACTATTTTGTTTTCAGCTCCCATTGAGGCTGACTGAAGTGATAGAAATTTGCACTCACCAGGATAGTGCCACTGAAAAGTAAGGTATTGTCAATTGCGCAGTGGTGCTAACCGTTAAGTATCAAAATGATAGCCATTCAATATTTTGGAAATGATGAGATCCGTAGGAGAACCAGATAGACTGACATAGCCCGCAGAATCACTAAAACCAAGTGGCAGTGGGCGGGGCACATAGCTCGTAGAGCTGATGGCCGCTGGGGCAGGAAAGTTCTTGAGTGGCGACCACGAGCCGGAAGACGTAGCGTGGGCAGGCCTCCCACTAGGTGGACCGACGATCTGGTGAAGGTCGCGGGAGGTGCCTGGATGCGAGCGGCACAGGACCGGTCTTTGTGGAAATCCTTGGGGGAGGCCTTTGTCCAGCAGTGGACGTCTTTCGGCTGAAACGACGACAGTATTTTGTACTTATTTATTTTATGATTATGATCTCTTTTTTGTAGGGCGTGGCCATCCTCAGCTCGCTGAACGTGTCGGCCGAAGACCGCGCGGCGCTGTTCGCGGAGGTGCTGGCGCAGACGGCGCGCGTGCTGGAGGGCGAGTCGCACGAGCGCACGCTGCTGGGCGCGCTGCACGCGCTGCGCGCCTGGCTGCCCGCGCTCGACGCCACGCTGCCCGACAAGCTGCTCGACATGTTCAAGGTACGCTCGGGGAGACCTTATCTAGGAGAGACTACTGCAGTGGCTAGATGAAAGCTGGAGACCATGATGATTAACGCTCTTTGGGAAGGCAAAACTTGTGTGAATTTTCGCGTTTGGAACATCCACGGCAGAGAATTCCATTCCTAATACGAGTATGAATTTCATATACCTACATAAATAAAATTATGCATTCATACATAGTTTGCGTTAGTAGGCGTACTCCACACTAGGATCTTTCGAACGTCGCCGTATCGCCAGCGCCTACGCAGCGTCGATGCAAACGCTGAACACAACGGGATGCGTGACTTGAAAAAAAAGGTGATAATTGTTTTATTTATTTATTTATTTATTAGGTCTACCAACATTGTTACATAACAACATGTACACTTAAAAATAACAATTATGAACAAAGTTACAATGCAACAACAATTATAGGCTGGCACAACATGCCAATATAAATTTAATGCAGTTTGTTCTGAACGGTTCCATGCACACATATCAGACATTTAATCATATCAATAATTTTACACAATGTATTCTGAGATATTGAATTTCCTTTCACAGAAGAACTTATCGGCCAAGAACACGACGCAGACGGTGCGCATCGCGTACATGTCGCTGGTAGCCGCGGGCGTGCGAGCATGCGGCGTGTCGCAGCCGCAGCGCGACGGCCTGCTGCCCGCGCTGGCCCAGGCTGTGGAGCGCGCCGCCCAACAACCATTGCAGGTGGGAATTCCTTCGTTTCAGCCAAATGACGTCCACTGCTGGACAAAGGCTGTGGCGACACCGACGATACGCCACTACAAACTGTGTACCAACAGATGGCGCTGTCACTACTACACTATGGCACACTCCGCCGCTCATACAAACCTGCATCGCGGTGACGGAGTTTTATATCCTGCCAAGTATTATAGACAAACCAAGATGGTGTAAATTGGACCTTGGTCCCCGAGCACAACACCCGCTCGGAACGAAGCACTAACATCTAGCTTCCTTATTGTGGTTGAGCATCATATCCCACAAGGCCTTCCCCATGGATTTCCATTATAACAAGTCCTAGCGCCGCCCGCATCCAGGCACCTCCCGCACTCCTCACCAGATCGTCAGTGGGAGGCCTGCCCCCATTAGATACGTCTTCCCGGCTGTGGTCATTCGAGAACTTTTCAGTGGTAGTGGGCGGTGCACATGGCTCGCAGAGAATTACAAGGTTTAAAAAAAGCTATGTCCGAACAGGAAAGGGGCGGTTCGGCTCAATCACAAAATCTTTTGAGCGGGAATCAATGTCGCAATCTCATAAAATTAATTCACTTCTCCCTACAAACTACCGATCAATCAACAAGGACTCCCGCTTCGTGCAAATGTACAGATATTTTTATGAACAACCGATACACAAACGCCTGCGCAGCTGCGAACATTTATTTAACAAATTGGACGCTCTCAATCAAGGTCACCCTTCAAAAGCGTCTTAGTGAAAAAAATAATGTTGCGCTGTAAATTTTTATAACAAAATAAGTTACATAAACATTAAAATATTCAAAAACAATTGAATCTGACAGTATGTTTACTTCCCCAGCACCTAGTAGTATGCGAAGGCATCGCGGCCATGCTGGCTCTAGTCTTACTGGACACGGCGCGCACGCTGCCGGGCGCGAGCACGTGGGCGGCGCTGGCGCACGCGTCCAAGCACGTGCTGCTGCACGAGCGCGCGCTGGCCGCCGCGCCCGACGACGGTAACCACCTACTCGCTTCAGACTTAGTTCATTGTCATGCGGTGTTTGTTCCGTTTATGTTCATCTCCCCCTTTTTCACTTGTTATTTAGGATGTCAGTTTGCAATCGCTTTCTTAAATTTTTATCGACTATTGTCCACCATCTATTAAAAACAGAGCTACGGAGCTATAAATAAATCTAATCAAATAGAAAGTTTTAAACAGTTTTAAATTTTTTATTCTAATCATCTATGCGTTTATAGATTCGATTCTATATTCCACAACTAATATGGCATAGATATTTTGCGAATGCACTTGGTCAAATTGTAAAGTAATTTTATTACTGTCCCTCTTCGTCTGAATTAGTTATCGCCATGTTTATATCATTTATTTTTCTTCGTCGATACTTGTCTTTTGTTACGGTATTAACATCTGTGTAAATTAACTGTCTTATTTTGATATACTTATTTGCCTGAATGTTATTGATGCAATCCGAATGAATGCACGATGTAGGTAATACCGCTTACTGTCGTAGCCCATTCATTTTTTTTTGTTTACACTGCCGGGTTGCACTATAACATTTACCCCTTTATAGTCCTAATACAGGTGGTGTTGCTATGCAGAACAGTGTTGGAAAAATACTCAGTAGTGGCTGAAGAGAAGGATTCTCCTGTGTATAGAGCATTTATACTAGTCTTACTATCGCCAATCAAGTCAGTCCGCGACGCGGCCGTAGAACAAGCCAGATCATTACTAGCAAATCAAGAAAGAGCCCTATTGGCTAGGTATTTAGTGTTAAAATTAAATGAAATTTTGGAGGAAGGAAAGATATTCGTTTCCAAAGAGAAATCACCCCCAGAAGAGAAGGGAACAGATGTTACAGGGAAGATGATATTAGATTGTGTTCAAGCGTTGTGTTCATATAAAGGTAAGAACTGTTTGAATCTTTTAATGTCATATGAATCACTTGTTAGGCACGTGACTGAAGGGAACGTTGCTTTTCAGATTACTCAAAGGAAGACACGGAAAGTCTGGCTCTCGACATTCTACCGTCCTGCCACCACCCTCTAGTCGTGGCCATAAGCAAGCGGGCGTGGCAAAAGGTTTGCGTGTATCTACGCCTGGATCCCGAAGTACTAGTTGACACACATTCTAAGAAATTGATTAATTTATATGTGACCGGATATACTCCTACCGAGGTAAGCTACCTAGTTTGTGACTTTCTTAATTACATTCAACCAGTTGCTTTGTGAGATTTATGGATATCAGTTATGATGATGAAAGATATGCCAGGAGCAAAATATTTACGGTAGTTTGTGCAATGAGAGCATTGCCAGGGCATAGTGTCTCGCATCTAGTTGTAAATAAGATGGTTATCCTTCTTTTTCCAAACAAACGTCTCAAAATAGATGAGTACTATAGTCTATCCAATATAGCTTGATTAGAATGACAGCTGTCATCAAAAGTAACGACATAACTTTGTAGTAGCGATCAATGAGAGCAAAATATTGGCGGACAAGAAATAATTCACGTCTGACCTACAAACAATATTTTCGACGACAGTGCTTCCAATAAAAATGATAATTTCGTGTAAATGCAGCGTTAAATTACACCAATAAGTAGTAATTCGAAATTATAAAAATCAAGCTAGAGTATTAACGACGTCTCTACAAGGTTATCTCGAGTTACAAAAATGTTAGTGTTGGGACATATCGACAAATGTCATATTAAATTAAAACTATTTTTTTAACATACAGTGTGAGCAAATGTTGTGATAGGGATAGAGACATGCGATTTTTGGTTTTACAAAGATAATACGATAGAAAATAATAAAAAGTAATAAAAACCACCTGTTATAGGGGCATTTTTTGGAGAAATTTATCAAATAACCAAAAAAACACGAATTTAAAAGCAGATTTTTTTCAAAAAGTAATTTTTTTTATTATTTGTTGGCATTTTTTGTGTATTTTATGTATTTTTTTAGTATCGCCTGTTATTTAGCATTATAACTACTTTTATTTTATCAGGATATACCGCTTAGTTTAAAAGTTATTACGTTTTCTTTACAATAAGTAATTGGAAGAAAAAAAATTCTATAAAAAATAAAAAAATAAATCTAAAAAAAAATTTGACCTCTTTTTTGCCGATAAAAATAGGTCTAGTTTTATCTATTTTCATATGTACACTTTAACGTGACTCACACTGTATTTAACAATTTTTTTTCTAACTCATTTTTTAACATATTTAAGTCAAGTTATGCGTTTTTCTAAATGTTCACTATTAAAAACCAAAAAACATTTCATTCTTAAATAATCAAACATCGGAAATCAATCACCGGTAATTTTTTGGGTATTCATAGCACCGTTGCTCTAGAAGAGATGCCCACCGCCCTCTAGCGAGAGGAAAAAACCACTGAAGAACACTGATGATAATGACTACGACTTAGGTTGTACACCCTTGACATGAATTTTAAATTTTACTGTCTTTAAATTTAAATCATAATTGTAATTTTTATGAATAAAGATATATGAAGAAAAATTGGGTGCATTTTTTCATATCATTTTTCGAAAACTTATCGATACATCTATGTGAACCGTACGAAACATACCCATCACTAGTCACATTCGTTTGACAGCCGTCATTCTAATCAAGCTATATTGGATAGACTATAATAACCTTTTTTTTGCAGACGATGTCAAATCTAGTGACCACGCTAGTCCGCACAAACGCGGAGGCCATAGCGGGCGACGCGCTACAGGTGGCGCTAGACGCGCTAGTGGACCCAGAGTTGTTGCGCGTCACGAGGGTGGAATATTTCACCTACCTCACGCCCGACGGGGAGCTCTACGACAAGAGCTCTGTGCCTGGGTAAGTAATGTTTTTAAGGGACTCCCCCGTACTTTAGTCCCGGCGTTCTCGGTAATTTGGGGGACTGTACTGTACTTTTAGTTCTCTGTGTGCGTTATTCGATACAGTTTGATCAATATTGATGGACATAAAAGTACCTCGTAGATACTTCTTCGTTTGCGCAGATCTTTATTCCACACTTTCTAATAAAATATCTGTCACATGACATGTTTTTTGTAAATCTCAGATGTCACAAAACAGAGCAAAGTTGATTGTTACTTCATGTTTCAGTAATGACGACAACAAAGAGATGAACCTAAAGCGCGAAAGCAAAGCGTACAGCTACAAGGAGCAGTTAGAAGAATTACAGCTGCGACGCGAACTTGAAGAGAAGATGCGCAAGCAGGGCAAGACCAAGGAGGCGCCGCTCACCGCTAAGCAGAAGGAAGCCATCAAGGCGCAGCTCGCCAAGGAGAGCGTCATCCGACAGAAGCTCAGCGCGGTAAGATGATGTCCACATCACTTGTACAGCTACAAGGAGCAGTTACAGGAGCTGTAGCTGCAACAAGTTCTGTATTTTTAGGGAGAAATAGGTGATGTAATGCGCCAATCATAACATCAAAACTATGATGGAGCTGGAAACATAGATTTTTTGGATAGATCTAGTTTATTCTGTAACCTATTATTTATACCGTCTGAAATGGACCTTGTGAAACACTTTTAACATTAGGATCAATAACCAGTTTTTCGATATCTAGTTTAGAAACAATCAAGTGAGATCACTTATTGTTTCTACCCTGTATAATAAATTGAGTGTCATATCAATGCCATAGGCTGGTTTTAGTGTCACGCGGACTGTTAGTCCGCACAGCCGATCTGTATGAACTGCTAGGGAGCGGAGCGGTTCCTCCGGACCGCATTACTTTAAAACGCCCCCCAGAAGTTCATACAGATTGGCCGTGCGGAGCGGGTCCGCACCGGACGGTCCGCGTGACACTAAAACCAGCCTTAGTTCTTTCATAAAATAAAATTAAAATTGACTTTCGTCTCTTTTGCAGCTAAACGCACGCGTGGTGGTAGCGGCGGAGCTGTTAGAAGCAGTGCGTGCAGGCAGCGCTTTGGCACTGGCCGCGCGCGCGCGCCTTTTGGTGTGGGCGCTGATAGGCGCGTTGCGCTCGCCGCTGGCCGCGCCGCGCCTTCTATCTGCGCTGTGTGCGCTGCGCCCCGCGTTGCTGCCCAGACATACTGTTGTGGGAGACACGGTCGCCAGGTTCACTATCAGGTATGGTAAAACACGATAACGGTGATAAGAAGTTACTGTCACCGTAGCGGCCTTTCAGTCATGTGTGTCTTTGAAGAGTGGACGCGTCGTGGGCTGGTGGTTTCGTCGAGATAGTAGACACCGAATTGATTTACTTATGTATTGTATTCATCATAGCCTATAAAATAATATGAAGTCCCATCAAATGTTGGCTAAAGAAAGTAATTGAAAAACACCCAATAATTTGTTAACAAACCAGAATACAATACAGATTCATAAATCTTCATTCTTGACGAAATGAGAAAACTATCTGGAAGAATACATGAATAGCTGACCTTTAAGGCTAAAATACTCGTTTCTCTTTCAGACTACACAATCCCCAATGCGACTTAGACCCGAGCTGGGAGGAGGAGGACCTAGACAAGGGCACCATCCGCGCCATCAACCTAGTCCACTCAGTGACGGCGGGCGTCAAGGTGTCGGACGACGAGGATGCGCCGCCGCTCGAAAACTACTTCACCGCGCCTGGCTTTTGCTATGTGTTCCCGTTGCTCAAGCAAGGTACGTGGTCTACACGACCTTAGACAAGGGCACAATCCGCGCCGTCAACCTGGTGCACTCGGTGACGGCGGGCGTCAAGGTGTCGGACGACGAGGACGCGCCGCCGCCAGACAACTACTTCACCGCGCCTGGCTTCTGCTACGTGTTCCCGTTGCTCAAGCAAGGTACGTGGTCTACACGACCTCCAATATGACTTAGACAAGGGTACCATCCGCGCCATCAACCTGGTGCACTCGGTGACGGCGGGCGTCAAGGTGTCGGACGACGAGGACGCGTCGCCGCCCGAAAACTACTTCACCGTGCCTGGCTTCTGCTATGTGTTCCCGTTGCTCAAGCAAGGTACGTGGTCTACACAACCCCTAATGTGACTTAGACCCGAGCTGGGAGGAGGAGGACCTAGACAAGGGCACCATCCGCGCCATCAACCTGGTGCACTCGGTGACGGCGGGCGTCAAGGTGTCGGACGACGAGGACGCGCCGCCGCCAGACAACTACTTCACCGCGCCCGGCTTCTGCTACGTGTTCCCGTTGCTCAAGCAAGGTACGTGGTCTACACGACCTCCAGTATGACTTAGACAAGGGCACAATCCGCGCCATCAACCTGTTGCATTCGGTAAGGGCGGCATTAAGGCCGTTTTTAAACTTGTCAGTTGGCACCACTGGCGAGTGACCGGACGTTACACTACAATGTCACTAACGGGTCATCGATAAAACGATAGACCCTCATTGGCTTTTCGGAGTCAATTAAATTAAAAACTGCATCATTTGTCTATTTTTCATTTAATCTTCATCTTATCCGGATCATGCACTGGACCTGTTGATTTCAGAAATAAAAGTTTCGTTTTAGTGGCAATTTTTTTAAAGTTCTCCTTTAGGATTGGTAAAGCCCGGTCAGAGCAATATAATTACGCGCGAGCGATAAGGATGGGTAGCTAGGGGTCATTGGACAAAATTCTACGTGCTCACAGACCAGACTATAGCTTTATTTCGTACAATCGACACTACGCGCCTCGTAATACAGTTGTAACTTGCTCGCAGGGCTAACGCGCACGGCGACGCGCGCCGACGAGGCCGCCATGATCAGCGGGCTGGGCGTGATCGCGCACCACGCCGCGCTGCGCGAGAGTGCCGACCCCATGCTGAGGCCCGAGCTCTTCCCCATCGACCACATGTTCCGGCTGCTGATAGATCTGATCAGTAAGTGGTTTTTTCTGACTATTTTATTTCAATTTTCTTCATTAAATAATAAATATCCTTGGACATTTTACACTGCGCCGCTAGCCCCAAACTAAGCAAAGCTTGTACTATTGGCACAGAATAATAATAAGTACTACGTACAGAAGTTTTACTTCGCGAAGGTATTTAAAAAATGTATGCTCAATGTCATTAACAATATGGTGTAATTTAACCTGTCTCAAGAATCAAGCATCATTTTGTTGACAAACGTCAGTGATCGGCACTACGCCGAAGCTATAGGGCTGACTTCGGTAAAATGATGTGACGTGAGGTGCCAAACTGCGGAAAATGGCGGAGGAAATGCATGATTTAGCATGAATTATCATGAATAATATTAACTACTTATTTACCTTTTAGTGTCTTGAGGCAACTTAAAAAAGTACATTCTGTGTTTTTGTCATTATTTAGGCAGTTAAGTACTGCACAGTATTTAGTACACCATTTTCTTTATTTATTTTTTTCTTTATTTCTTCAAGAATACGCGTGCGTGAGTCAATGTTCGCTCGTATGTGAGGCCTTGTGGAATAGTATCCTGTAGGTGGGCCATCGTGCGTGTTTTGTTTTCGATGTAAACTCGCGGAGATGAACAGGCCTGCTATTGGTACTAGACAACGGGTATAAACAGACATACTATAATACTTTTTTTTTTGTAAATATATACTATAGGTAAGTATACTATAGGAAAACACCCAGACCCGTCACAGAAATTAAAATTCATCATTTCAATTTCTGTTGGGAAATCGGGACCTCTCGGCATGGTAGTCCGTTCTAAACCACTACACCAAACGGCTGACATATCACGTCAAATATCAAAATTGCATATACTCAATCATTTTTTTTTTGACAGCCGTATACATGGGAATCAAAAAAGGCTATATGACACATTACAGATCATTATGCCTTGTTCATAATTATTACTACCTCAGTTTACTGACATCTACCGTAAGTCTCGCTAGCAGAACATTCCTCGGTAACATTTGAAGGCCTTCCATCCAAAGTTCTGTTTCATTTAGGACTAAATGGTGTAGTGAATATTAATTGATGAACTTTATGCAGGTAATAGCTCCGGGCGCGTGCAGACAGCGTGTACGGTGGCGCTGTTAGAGACAGCGCGTTGTGCGGCGCGCGGCGGCCTCACCACCGACGACGTGTCTTGCTTGCTAGCCGGCCTGCAGAACCCGCTCGATGTAAGTGCGCGCCACTTGGAAATAATTTGATTTATTTCCAAAAAGGGCTTTATGTATTTCATCTTCGTCATCATTATTTCAGCCACAGGAACTGCTGAACATAGGCCTCCCCCAATGACTTCCACATCGCACGGTTGGTAGCGGCCTGCATTTATGTATTTATTTCACTTAAATTACTTTTGCTGCAAATGAAAAATCGACAGTTCAAAATGGAATCTGACCCACAGAATATAAGTTTATTTTATTATTACTACAGACACGATTTTATCTTATAGACTTGCAGATTTATAGATATACTAGCGGCCGCCCGCGACTTCGTACGCGTGGATCCCGTTTTACCCCCTTAGGGGTGGAGTTTCATAAAATCCTTTCTGAGCGGATGCTTACGTCATAACATCTACCTGCATGCTAAATTTCAGCCCGATCCGTCCAGTGGTTTGGGCTGTGCGTTGATAGATCACTATGTCAGTGAGTCAATCAGTCAGTCAGTCATCTTTGAGTTTATTTAGTTTTACATTTTCGCGAACCTGTACTAAGTGCGTATAATTTGTATAAAAATTTGCCGCTTGACGCATAAGTCTGCGCACGCGTCTATCGTCTACCTTGTTTGCGCGTTATGTCTTTTACGCACTCCGCTTCCCGCGGACTGAGGCCCTAAGGCCCAGAACACACGGTCAAACGCAATTGCAACGACACTGCAACTTCTAGTTACTTTTGAGTTGCTGCCATAGATTCCGTTCAACTAGAAGTTGCAGTTTCGTTGTAATGAGGGCTATCGTTTTAGCGCTCACCAGTTACCGCCACTGTAGAGTAAGGTCCTGTCACTTGCTAGTAGCGAAGACAGTGGCACCAACTGGTGAGCGCTAAAGTGGTAGGAGGACTATCGCATTTGCACTCATCAAGATGGCGCCACTGTAGAGTAAGGTCCTGTCAATCGCCAGGGGTGCCAACTGTTAAGTATAAAAACGATAGCCCTCATTGCTTTTCACCGTGTGTTCTGGGTTCAAGCCACACCCGCTCACGAACACTTGTCCAGACTCCCTCTGAACATTAGCGTGACTCGCGCAGGTGGTGCGTGACGCGGCGCTTCGAGCGCTGATGTGCGTGCAGGACCGGCTGCCGGGCATGCTGGCGGACGAGGCGTACGCGCTGCCGCTCACCAAGCGCCTGCTCATCGCCACCTTCGACATCGCGCCCGACAACAAGTCAGTTCATTCACTTCACTGGCCTGTCTAGAATAAATTCACTGGCCTGTCTAGAGTAAATAATAATATGTAGCAGTTTCATGCTATTATTATTTACTAGCTTTCCGCCCGCGGCTTCGCCCGCGTGGAATTTTGTCTGTCACAGAAAAAGAATATCGCACGCGTATTTGCTCACCGTTTAGACCTACCCTGGACTACGACAAACATTTTAAAACCAAAATCAGCTCAATCGGCCCAGCCGTTCTCGAGTTTTAATCAGACTAACGAACATAGATTAGAACTATAGATTCTAGACAGGCCAGGTCAGCTGTTCCAACCTGACGGGTGTTCGGTCGGCAGGTGCAACAGCGTCCTGACTTCTCCTATGCAGGAGGAGGCGGGAGCCTTATACTGTGTTTTTCTAGTTTTTTAGATATCCAATTTTAGATAGTAAGACACAAATACATTGTACCTAAAGTTGACATTGTCAACGTGAAATTGTGAACTCTGTCAGTTTATAATATGACGCGTTATATTGTAAACTAACAGTGGGTTAGGTAAGGTTAGATTGTAATTTAACTACGTCAAATTATAATCTGACGGAATTCACAATTTTACGGTGACATATCTAATGAAGCGTCATTGTCATCTTGACAAAGCTCCTTAAATAAAGATAAAAAATTTTTTTGGAAAATCCGTGGCTTCCTTTCATTGGCCCTAAAGAACACCGTCGGGTTATAGTGGGAAAGTCCTACATAATGCGCAAGGCATTTGTCAGCGGAAAGAGAAGTATATTCACAACTATTATATTATGGACTTTTCAGCTGGCCGAGGAAAATTGTGCACTTATTCAGCTTATTGTATACAGAAAACTAGCCGAAGAGCTCTGGGAGAGGCTGCCTCTCGCCCAGCAGTGGAGCCAGGAGCCGGACCTAGTGGAGCTGGTGCTGGATGACGTCACGCACCCCGCGGAGCCGGTGCAGCGCGCGGCGGCGCTGGCGCTGGCGCACCTCGTGGAGAGGGACCCCGACCCCGCCGCCGGCGACCTGGTGCTGCAGAAGTTGATGGACCTGTACAAGGAGAAGCTGCCGGTGAGTAGACTGAGCTCTGGAAGAGGTTACCTCTCGCGCAGCAGTGGAGCCAGGAGCCAAAGCTAGTGGAGCTGGTGCTGGATGACGTCACGCACCCCGCGGAGCCGGTGCAGCGCGCGGCGGCGCTGGCGCTGGCGCACCTCGTGGAGCGGGACCCCGACCCCGCCGCCGGCGACCTGGTGCTGCAGAAGCTCATGGACCTGTACAAGGAGAAGCTGCCGGTGAGTAATTTGTTATTTAGAACGAGAAAGAATGGAAAAATATTTGTTTGGTACCAAAAATAAAACGAAACTTGCGACATAAAGAGTAAAAAGTAACCAAATTTTATTATTGAAAGTGCAAGCTGCAAGTAATTGTCAATGGAGAAGTTTCGTGATGTTGAAAACATTAGATTTCACTGAATGGGATTAAAATATAGACCTAAACTAAAAAGCCGGTGAAGTTATTTTTGAAATCCATCAAGAAAAGGCTGAGAAATTAATTTGTATTTAAATTACCTCCATATTTTCGTTTGTACTCCGAATTACTGTCGTGACTACACCGATCAAAATGGCGCGAATATTTGTTATGCGCAACTCTAGGGCCCTGTAACTTTTGTATTTGTAGAGATATTTTCATGATTCTTTCACATTATTATTAGTTTTACTTATATTTTCAACTATTTTCAAGATTTATTAAAAGAAAAAAATTGGAAACTTGTCCATTGACGATAGCGTGCGCATGACGTGCGGTTTATTTGGACTTAGTATGCCTTACTTTAGTGACGAATAATTCCCCAGCTGATCCCGGCCAAGCTAGACCAGTTCGGTCACGTGGTGGAGGCAGCAGTAGACGAGTGGGGCGCACGACGAGGCGCGGGCGTGGCGCTGGGCGCGCTGGCGCCCCGCCTCACCGCGCACGCCGCGCCCGCTGCGATCACCTTCTTCGTGCACGACGCGCTCGGCGACCGCCACGAGGCCGTGCGTGCTGTCATGTTGGACGCTGCCATGGCTGTGGTTGATCTGTACGGGAAGGTAAGCACGATGAAAGAAAGAAAGAAGAAAGAAATGTTTTTTTATTTTTTATTTATTAGGTCTACCAACATTGTTACATAACAACATGTACACTTAAAAATAACAATTATGAACAAAGTTACAATGCAACAACAATTATAGGCTGACACAACATGCAATATAGATTCAATGCAGTTTGTTCCGTTATTTAGTCCAAACATCCTTAGACTACTTACAACAATATAATTACTTACTTATGTAGTTAAATTTGAACTAAAATGGCAGCCACTCAGCATGTGCTATGCCCTAGGTCAAGACCTAGAGCAGCGGTTCCCAAACTTATTTGGTCTACTGCCCACTTTGAGAATAAATTCTTTTTTAGCGTCCCCATTTTTGTAGTCAAGAGTCGAGTGCTAAGTCGGTGTCTAAGAGTCCTCCTAGTAGATGATATTATAAATCGCCTCCCAAGCCTCTACACAATGCCCCGATTTTTTTCCGGGGTCTCTTACCGCCCCCCTTTAAGCCTGCAGCGCCCACAAGGGGGCGTTATCGCCCACTTTGGGAAAGACTGACCTAGAGTATAACGCTGGTATTCTGTGGCAGCCATATCAAGTGGGTAGACATTAATATTTAAGTTTTACACAAAACAAAAAATAAATAACACATTGCTCTTCAAGTTTGTGTTGCGTATGTAATGTATATGTGCATGTGTGTGTTAGTATTATTAATCTTACCTAGGTCATGTAAAAACAGCCAGATTGACCACGACGATGACTTCTTTTGTTACGTTTAACTTTCCCCCTTGACAAACATGACCTTCACTAAAGCCCAGCCCAGCACGTAGAATTTCGTCCAATGATCCCAAGCTACCCATCCTTATCGCTCGCGCTCGTTGCTTGTTGCTTTCGCGCTCGCAAACTCACTGCGGCCGCCCGTCGCACAGTCACGACAGCAATATAATTACGCGCAAACGATGAGGATGGGTTTGGGGTCATTGGACGAAATTCTACGTGCTCGGCCACCGGACTATGGTTGGGTTTTTATTGGGAGTCAAGCTGTAGATCCTGGCTACACAGCAGCCCTACCTCGCGTTCTTTTGTTACGATTGTTTTTTGTTCTGTAATGTTTATTGGTGTAGTTAACACCGTTCACCGATGATTAAAAGACGCAACATCTTTAAATCACATCGAGCATTCAAAATCGAATTCATTTTAACAGTGCACTCCTCAGATCGAATGTCGTTTTACATTTTTAAACAAAAGTCTCCCGCTCACGTTTGTTGCGTGACGTGCGCGCGCAGCGGGTCTCCTCGCTCGTCCTCTATCTCACACGAGTTCTCGTCTACAGGAGACCGTGAGCAGCCAGCTGCCGGTGTTCGAGAACTTCCTGGACAAGGCGCCGAAGTCGGGCCACTACGACTGCGTGCGCCAGAGCGTGGTGCTGCTCATGGGCTCGCTGGCGCGCCACCTGGCGCCCAACGACGAGCGCGTGCGCCCCATCACGCTGCGCCTCATCGCCGCTCTGTCCACGCCCAGCCAGCAGGTACCGCTGCTGTGGACAATGAGGGCTATCGTTTTAGCGCTCACCAGTTAGCGCCACTGTAGAGTAAGCTCCTGTCACTTGCTAGTAGCGAAGACAGTGGCACCAACTGGCGAGCGCTAAAGTGGTAGGAGGACTATCGCATTTGCACTCATCAAGATGGCGCCACTGTAGAGTAAGGTGCTGTCAATCGCCAGGGGTGCCAACTGTTAAGTATAAAAACGATAGCCCTCATTCCTGAGTTTCGAGCATCTCTCTCACTCTCACACAATCCCATCTCTTTCACGCAAAGTGAGATGCCAGCATGAGCGGCAGTGACAGGACTCGAAACTACGAAAATAGCGTCATGTTTTAATCCTGCAGACGATACGCATGCCAATTGCCAAGCTTCAACATACAGTCGACGCATGCTTAACAACACCAAACGAGCACTACTGATGCCAGTTATTCTATTACATTTGATCGATTGTCTCGTGCAAATTGAATTTCTTTATTCACGTAATCACATTTCGAAAGTCACGATAGCCGAACGGTGAAGATGTCGGACTGGCCGATTCGTGATCCGGGGAACGCGGGTTCGGTTCACGGCGCCGCTCGACTATTGTGGTGAGCACACTCGTGATACAAACATATTTAGCTTAGTACGAGGGGCTAACGGGAGTATTAGTAATTTAATTTGTGCAATAAATTCTTAAAAACAAAAATCTTTAAAAAAAAAGTAGAGAATGTTTTCCAATTAGCTGTAGTCCATTGTTCTCCAACTCACAACACAGCTAGGAATTTGTCATAAAACCAAGTCCCACCTGGCAGGTGCAAGAGGCGGTGAGCAACTGCCTGCCGCACCTGGTGAACTCCAAGGCCCTGCAGCACGAGATCAACGGCATCATGGCGCGCCTCGTCAAGCAACTGCTCACGGCAGAGAAGTACGGCGACAGGAAGGTGAGCGAGCGATAACGGCTCTTACAGAGAGTACACTAAAGTCTATTTTTATACAACAGTGAAAATATTCCGGATTATCGGTCTCGCTTACACACACCGAACATTCTTCACTGTTTATCTTACCGTGGTAACTGTGAAGACGCCCCTGTCAGTTCGCCTTCAAATCGAATGTGACGTTTACGTGCATAATTTCATCTCACATTTATGTTGCTGTTAAATTATAAAGTTTATTATTTATCAGGGTGCAGCGTACGGTATCGCTGGTCTTATCAAAGGGCTTGGCATTTTGTCACTAAAATCGATGGACGTTATGGGCAAACTCACGGACGCGGTACAAGAGAAGAAAAACTACAGGTACCGTGAAGGTAAGGAAAATTACACTTCAGTTCGGATATTTTTAAAGATATTGCATTTCTTGGTCTTATTAAACCGACGCTCCTATTTCTGATTTTAGTTCGCGTCCGCGTATCCCTCAACCAAAAAGAGGTGGGGGCGCGTCTTCGTGGATGAAACGATCTATAAATGGCAGAGAATGCCTTATGACCTTGAAATTTGCCTTATGTACTAAAACGTGAGGCATTAAAGACAAAAAAAAATTAAAATAAGTCGGTTAATGAATACATCTCCAAGATCGTTCCATTTTGTTTTTGTGTCGGAGTGTCCTTTTTAGTCCCGTAATAATACCTCACATTGCATCATGTACATATTAGGCCCAATTTTGGTTCGTGGGGCCACTTATTTACTAATTTATTTTGCTTCAATATCATCGCACCGGCACCTCCCTTGAGCTCTTTCCCTTCATTTCCTTCGGTCGCCTCACGATAACCAAATCGCGCGGATTATGTCTTTAAGCGAACAAAACCAATAATACGCGGTCCGAGCCAATATATTTTGATACCATTCCCCAAGATACTGAAATCTGGCATTAGAAACTGAATCAATTCCAAATTACCTGTAAAATAAGAATTTTGGTTGCTTTGTTATTGAAAAGAGTAGTTAAATTGAGTTGGCAAAATAATAACGTCATTGGCTTGTATTGTTGCCTGCCATACAACATTTATAAGAGTGTCGTTTTGACAGTTTTAAAAACTATAGATGAACTACACTGAACTGTCCCACCAAACTCATTGACAGGGAGGCGCCACCATCGTTCAACTTTACAGTTTCCAACATGGCAAAAATCGGAACCAGCAATCCGGTAATGACGGTGGCGCCCCCCTGTCAATGTCACTGATGGGACGGTTCCTTAATAATTACATTGCTGTCGCGACTGTGCGACGGGCGCCCGCAGTGAGTGTGCGAGCGCGACAGCAACATAATTACGCGCGAGCGATAAGGATGGGTAGCTTGGGGTCATTGGACAAAATTCTACATGCTCACAGACCGGGCTTTAGTTGGACAATACATCAATCGATTGGTGGTGTCAAATGCCGTATTGTGAGTCGTGGGGCGTTGCAGGCGCGCTGTTCGGGTTCGAGATGCTGTGCCACAAGCTGGGCCGGCTGTTCGAGCCGTACGTGGTGCACGTGCTGCCGCACCTGCTCAACTGCTTCGGGGACACGTCGCAGTACGTGCGCGCCGCCGCCGACGACACCGCCAAGCTCATCATGTCGCGGCTCAGCGCGCACGGCGTCAAGCTCGTGCTGCCCGCGCTGCTCGAGGCGCTCAACGACGACAACTGGCGCACCAAGGCCGGTGCGTATGCGCATATGCAATCATAATCATTTCAGGATCTTCTTCTTTTCGTGTCGACAACAAACCTACACAGTGTCAAGCCCAAAACTCCGCCACAAGAGTGGCGTTGTCAGCAGCACTCATCATATCTATTTATTTATTTATTTATTAAAGACGCAAAACAGATTACAATTAAGGTTTCACAAATTATATAGCACGTAAGCTTATGGACTAAATTGTAACCTAACAACATGCATCCTATAAAGTATAGGTTAATAATGAATGTTACATCAAAACTTCAAAAACTCAGTTTACATTTTACGTTTTACAGAAAATTAAGATGTTAATTAATATAATATTATGTGTGTGAGAGTGAGAATAGTGAAAGAGGAAAATAAGATAAGATTGTTAATTAAAAATGGTAGCGATACTCCTTCGAAAGGCATTTGGACTAGACGTAAAAATGTCGATGTCCGGTTGGGCCAGTACGGTGTCATTGTAAAGGCGGCACATTCTGACGACTGGGTTGTAGAATGATGTATTGTTACGGAAAACATGAAGAGAAAAAAGCTTAGGGTGATGATACCTTCGAGATCTGTATACGGTATTGAAATTGAGGGATGATAGTATAGAAGGGGAGTCGATGAGTGAGTTGACAATCTTATGCAGAAAGATTAGTTCACTACATTTACGTCTCCCCTCGAGTGAAATCATATTGAAATAATCTAATCTGACCTGGTATGAGCTCAGTTTGCGATGGAGTCCCTGCCTAAATGAGAGCACACGTAGAAATTTTCTTTGTACGCTTTCAATATGCTTTGTGTGTATTGCGTAGAAAGGTGACCAGACAATAGCTCCGTATTCCAAGTTACTTCTAACCAAGGTATTAAAAAGATGAATAAGACTCCGGGACTTTTTGAAATGTTTAGATGCTCTCAGTATGAAGCCAAGGAGCCGAGACGCCTTATTACATATGAAATCATAGTGTTCCCTAAAGGTCAGCCGTTCATCAAAAATTACCCCCAGATCTTTAGCTTGACTGCGGCGCATTAGGATTTTATCGTTTATTTTATAGTCAAAACTGATTTTATTAATTTTTCTAGTAAAAGTTACTGCAAAGCATTTTTTGATGTTAAGAAACATTAAATTACTGGTACACCAATGAGACACCGCATCCAAGTCACCCTGCAAGGATCGGGCGTCCTCGAGATTAGAAATAGTCGAGTATATTTTTAAATCGTCAGCGTACAATAGACATGGGCACTTCAGGTGGTTGATAAGGTCATTAATAAAAATATTGAATAAGAGTGGACCCAAATGAGACCCTTGGGGCACTCCCGACGTTACAAATACTGGCTCAGAAATCTCACCCTTAAGGGCGACCAGTTGGCTTCTGTTGGATAGGTATGATTCGATCCAACGGAGCAATGACCCGTGAACCCCCATCGATTGCAGCTTTGAACACAGTATTGCATGGTTAACCTTGTCGAAAGCTTTTGAAAAATCCGTGTATACGGATTCGACTTGAGTATTTTTGGCAAACGCCCCACACAAATAATGTTTATACTCTAAGAGATTTGATACCGTAGACTTCTTCCTAACAAAGCCATGCTGTTTGGTCGATATGAGAGGATGAACGTGTGAATAAATTACTTCGTATACGATCGATTCAAAGATTTTAGAAAAACATGATAATATACTGATCGGTCTGTAATTTTCACATTGTGTTTTGTCGCCGTCCTTATGAATGGGGATCACATGAGCAACTTTCCACGCATCAGGAAAGAGTCCCGAGCAAAGTGACTGATTGAATAAAATACAAAGAGGTATAGACAGTTCCTCAGCGCACTGTCTGATGACAATAGATGGTATTCCGTCGGGTCCAGGGCTCTTTCTGATGTCTAAGGTCTTAAGTTTCCTTTCTATTTTGTCAACAGAGATTACCATTGTTGAAAGACTAGAGTTACTGACAGTTGGAGTCAAAGGAACAGGCACACCACTGTTGTTTTCATAAACCGAGCAGAAGTACTTCGAAAATAACTCGCATACACCCGAGAGATCGGAAGCCTGCGACCCAGCGTAGTTCATGACGCGAGGTACTGTGTTGCACTTGTTACGTTTGCCATTCACAAAAGCCCAGAAGCATTTGACATCAGAAGTAATCCCATTCTCAATCGAGTCAACGTAGTCCCGATAACATTTGTTAATTAGTCGCTTACACCGAGCTCGCAGCAGAGAGAAAGCATCATAGTCGCGCGGATTTTGGTATTTTTTAAATAATTTGTGGAATTTATGTTTTTCAGCCAAGCATTTTTTTAGTGATGAGCTAAACCAAACAGGAAACCTATTGCTAGTAACTGACGTGAGAGGAGTATGTTCTGTGATGATTTTATCGAGAGATTCGTAAAATACAGAAGTGTTTTCATTTATGTTGGCAGAAGATAACAATGTTTCCCATGGAACCTTCTGAAGGTCAGATCTGATACGTTCAAAGTTGCTCTTGTAGTAATTTCGGCGCTTTGTAGGCTTAAGAGTCCTGGGTGAAGCGTCGGGCGTGTCCGAACTCAGTGTGATCTCCAGAGCTGGATGATGTCGGTCTAAGTTACTTAGTGGGACACACTCTGAGACCCTGAGGCTATCCTGAGTGCTCAGAACTAGATCCAACTGGCGGTTATTTATATTGCCCACCCCGTTAAATTGGTAAAAGCCGCAGAGGGTCATGGTCTCGAGTAAAAGATTAGATTTATAATCCGATACAGAGGAAGGAGTGAAGTAGTTAGTGTTTGGGTGTTGAGTCCATTGTATGTTAGGCAAGTTATAGTCGCCAATACAAAGAAACGCCTGGCCACCACCGGCATTAAGAACAATCGATTGACATTTTGTGTAGAAATTTATAAGAGTCTCGGCAGAAGTGTACGAAGGAATGTAACTGAGACATATGTTCAACTTAGGATGATTAACTAAAGTCGGCTCTATTGTAATCCAGATGTCTTCGAGGTCAGTTTCCCAAGATGATTGGCGAATAACGTCGTATGATTTCTTAATAGCTAAGACTACACCACCACCCTCCGTTTTCTTATTACTCGAGGAACATCTATCCCGACGAAATACGTTATATCTACAGTCAAAAATTTCACGATCGGAGACGCTATCGTTTAAGTTGGTTTCAGTAAGACAGATAATATCGTAATTACAGTTTAATATAGTTGAGTATAACTCCTGTAACTTAGATCTAATTCTATTGACATTTTGATACAATTTTTCCATGAAGAATAATGAAAAAAAAGAACCTATTTAAAATCTAGACAGAAAGGTAGGTATACAAAGTCAATAATTGTTTTGGCCCTCAGACCCCACAGAATATCGTGCAGATGCTCGGGCACTCAGGGCACAACATCAGGTACTTCATCGACTAGGGAACAAAACCGCACCTGCACTCCTGCATTTCAGCGTGATCACTGCTGAACATAGGTTCCAATGGTTTCCATTGATGTTTCCAATGATCTGCACCCTAGAGACGTCTAGTGGTTTTGTGTAGAACTTTTTTTACGAAACTCATCCCTTTCGTAGGGAAAAGTTCTACCCACTAAAACGTGGAGCAAAATCAGGGTGTTTTCTGAATCGTGTTAATTATTAAGCGTCTCCACTCTTATTATTCTACGCATTTATCATTTGACAGATGTCGCGATCATCTACAAAATTGTACTATCTATCCATTTTCAACGAGGATATTGACCAGCACTTCACCACTTTTGTGGCGGAGTTTTGGGCTGACGCTGCGTATATTTGTTGTCGACACGACAAGAAGAAGCATTTCACCTTTGAAAATTGATGATGAGGCCGAAGGTGGAAGTTATAAGAAGCCATTCTTATCACAGGTTCGATCGAGCTCCTGGGCGCCATGGCATACTGCGCGCCGAAGCAGCTGTCGTCGTGCCTGCCGTCCATCGTGCCCAAGCTCATCGAGGTGCTGAGCGACTCGCACATGCGCGTGCAAGAGGCCGGCGTGGAGGCGCTCGGCGTCATCGGCTCCGTCATCCGCAACCCAGAGATTCAGGGTGAGTATACGTGAGATTTTTCTTCAGGCTCTGTTCTTCTCCCAAGTCTGTCATTTGCTTCAGCTTTAAATCTTTTCAAAGGCCTGTGCAGACGAGGACTATCCACGAGCGACTTTTGTCCACAAAAATAGATCCCTTTGAGGACGGGGAAAACCCTGAAACCTCAAAGAGGCCCAAGTCAATAAATGACCAGAATCAAGACTGTGTCGCCCGGAGACGCATGAATAGGAGGACCGACCCCAAATAAAATGGGAATGGGCTATTATGGGAATATAATTTATCCTTCTAACAACGCACAAGGAACTAAAAGCACCCCAAACAAAGTGTCTGTAAAGTCGAAAGTGCGCAGGCTTTGAGCACAAAATAATATTATATGCACCTATTCATATATGGGACAATATTACATATTGATTTGTATCATTTCCTTCAGCAATCGTGCCTGTCCTCCTGCAAGCCCTTCAAGACCCGTCGAACAAGACGTCAGCCTGCCTCCAGACGCTCTTAGACACGAAGTTCGTGCACTTCATCGACGCGCCGTCGCTGGCGCTGATCATGCCGGTCGTGCAGCGCGCCTTCCTGGACCGCAGCACGGAGACGCGCAAGATGGCGGCGCAGATCATCGGCAACATGTACTCGCTGACCGACCAGAAGGACCTCATGCCATACCTGCCCAGCATCATCCCCGGCCTCAAGAGCTCGCTGCTCGACCCCGTGCCCGAGGTCAGTGTCAGTCAAAATATAGTTCCAAAATACTTGACTGTCCTATCGATGACATTGACAGTGGGGCGCCACCGTCAATACCGGATCGCTGGTTCCTATTTTTGCCATGTTGAAAACCCCCCTGTCATTGAGTTTGGTGGGACAGTTTAGCGTGGGTCATCTATAGCATTCGAAATACGAAAACAAGGGTTGCTCCAATAAGTTTTTTTTACATTGTAAACTTTGAAATAGCTTGCACAAACAAGCAGACTTCATGTAACCATACAAGCAATATTTTAACCATAACTATACATGGACAGAATCTAATTCTTTGCAATAGTGAGTGATGAGTGATACGTATAAACGCAATTCATTTTACCGCGATATTTTGTTCGTTTCAACTATAAAGTTAATATACCTAGCGGAATAGAGCAACAAAGGACTGAGCGAGCTACCCTGTATGATAAAAAGAGCTGCGTGATGCGTGGGAATATGTATTAACTTTATGGTTTTATTTAACCTAATGCCGTTTGTGGGAGACGAATCGATCGCCTCCTCACATTAATTTAGCAGAAGTAGAATCTATACAAATTACAAGTGGCTTTGAATAAACAAATATATTTACAATAGACTAAATTACAAAAAAACATAAAAGAATTAAAATTATCAATCAGAACAAAATCAAAAAGAGCAAGACGCAGGAAGGTGTCAAAGTGACAACATAAATTTGTCTTTTTTCATTGCCGGCCAGGAGCGCGCGGCACGGAGCGCCGCGGGCGGACCAATGAGTCCGGATTGTGGCGTACATAGAACGCCACACCGTTCACTGCAAGACAAAGGCCTTCCCCACGGATTTCCACAACGACTTAGTATTATCACAAAATATAACAGAAGGTAAACTCATGTATGTACCTCGCTTTGCATACCTCTCTCGCTCGCACGCTCGGCCGTCGCGCTAGGGTTGTCTTGTCATGTGTTGCGTTTATTTCGTTATGATAGAAAAATTTTACTCTTAATACTATGGAAGAAAGACAATAACAGATATCCACGTATACTTATGCAGTTATATTTAGTACGTTATTATAGTAATAGTTTGCAAACAAATACACGAGAAGGAAGTAGTATTTAGTTGAGTGGTTGACACTATTATCCAATAATTCCTAAAACTTCTCTAAAACAATTCGATATTCCTAATAATTGAGTTGGCTTTCAATTTGTCAACGTTAAACGAACTATTGAAATACAAATAAATACCTTACTTACCTCCCGGAATCAACTGTTAGTTTCAAAAACGAAAATTTAGTTTTTAATGTTGAGTGTAAGCAACCGTCTACTTAACAAATGTTATTATACCCCTTTTTTGTTGTTCACTAATTTTCGCACAAACAAAATAATTTTACGAACGCGTGAGCAGCGTCACTCAAGCGAACGCAGTCGCGCCTCGCATTCGTCCAAGACAGTCTTGATAACGCGTACGTGAGCGGTGTCTATGTGTGCGTGGCTCGAGCGCGCTTAGTATGGAGTTTACCTTCTGTTATATTTTGTGGTATTATTGTCGTAACTTGTGATTTGTCCCCCAGGTGCGGTCGGTGTCGGCGCGCGCGCTGGGCGCGATGGTGCGCGGCATGGGCGAGCAGAGCTTCGAGGAGCTGCTGCCGTGGCTCATGAGCACGCTCACGTCGGAGAGCAGCAGCGTGGACCGCTCGGGCGCCGCGCAGGGCCTGTCCGAGGTCGTGGCCGGCCTGGGCGTGCACAAGCTGCACACCATCATGCCGGGTACGCTGATAACGTTAATGTGAAGGCAGCAACGGGAGGCAACACTAGTAGACCAGTAACAAACGGCCGACGAACGAATTCAATACGTAATTTTTTGAGGATGAAACCATTGATTTTCGTCGTCGTCGTCTCAGCCAAATGACGTCCACTGCTGGACAAAGGCCTCCCCCAAGGTTTTCCACAATGAACGGTCCTGCGCTGCCCGCATCCAGGCTCTTTCCGCGACCTTTACCAGATCGTCGGTCCACCTAGTAGGAGTAGAAAAAGGCTCAAGGTTCACCTCATAAGAAGGCTCAAGGTCACCCAAAGGGCGATGGAGCGGGCTATGCTCGAAGTTTCCCTGCGTAATCGAATCAGAAATGAGGAGATCCGCAGGAGAACCAAAGTAACCGACATAGCTCGCAGAATTGCTAAAATCATTGATTTTACTTCACTTAAATTCATAGAAGCTCATTGTAAATTGTGAAATGGTCTGTATATCGTTTCAGTATTCGCCATATTCATCGTTCTTCGTTTCAGCCAAATGTCGTCCACTGCGGGACAAAGGCCTCCCCCAAGAATATGCACAACGACCGGTCTTGCGCTGCCCGCATCTAGGCATCTCCCGCGAACTTCACCAGATCTTCGGTCCATCTAGTCTTCTACCCCAGCGGCCATCAGCTCTGCGAGTCTTGTGCCCCGCTTACTGCCACTTGATTTTAGCAATGAGGGCTATCGTTTTTATACTTAACAGTTGGCACCCCTGGCGATTGACAGGACCTTACTCTACAGTGGCGCCATCTTGATGAGTGCAAATGCGATAGTCCTCCTACCACTTTAGCGCTCACAAGTAGGCGCCACTGTCTTCGCTACTAGCAAGTGACTGGACCTTACTCTACAGTGGCACTAAAACGATAGCCCTCATTCTGCGGGCTATGCCATAGACACCAATTAATTGTAACTTTCGCCGCAGATATAATCGCGACGGCCGAGCGCACGGACATCGCGCCGCACGTGAAGGACGGCTACATCATGATGTTCATCTACATGCCGGGCGCCTTCACGGACGAGTTCACGCCCTACATCGGCCAGATCATCAACCCAATCCTCAAGGCGCTCGCCGACGAGAACGAGTATGTGCGCGAGACTGCGCTCAAGGTAACAACATACTACGTATATTCGCATTGCCCCGCACATTCGTTCTTACTCTCTTTCCTTCTTATTAGTCAAATCAAAATCAAAATTTTCTTTATTTGTTTAGACTAATTAAATTAGTTCTTGCAAATCGTCAAATGCTCTTAAGGAGCCTATACATGTCTCAATCTTTTTTTGCCCTACCAGCGCTTCGAGACAAACATTTGGCAAGTGCTGAGAAGAAGCGCCGCAACAAACTCAGTCACCACTGTATGCCGGTTTAAAAATATAAAAAAGTAGTCAGTTACAATACATTCAGAAGCAAGTTACTTACCACGCGCTCCCGTTGATAGAAGGTGGCCTTTAAGACGCCCATCTAGCACGAGACCGCGTGGCAGTTTTAGGAATATATTTATTTAGTGCCGTGCTAATTTCTGGGTTAATTGTTGCGTTTTGATACATATATATTTTATGTCAGGTATATCTTTCCTTTACCAGTCCCCGAAAGCAGCGCCTGTTCACAGACATGACGTGTGAACCAGCCATCGCTTCACTCGACCATATTATAGGGAATGTAACGACCCGCCTCACACGCCACTACCCCAGAGACATTTTAGTAAGCATGACAAGTCCTTCTGGCTAAGTGCCAGTCATCTTCAAAGGATTAAGCCGCGTCCACACTGCTCTTGAGCGAGCATGACTCGCGAGGACATGCGCCCAGTGTGGATGCGACTTTAAACGTTTGTGATACGGGCATGCGCAAATGAAAGGTCATAGCCACTGTGTATGTAAAATATTTGTACAATTACAGGCCGGTCAGCGCATTGTCACATTGTACGCAGAATCTGCGATCACATTGCTTCTACCGGAGTTGGAACGCGGGTTGTTTGATGACAACTGGCGTATCCGATACAGGTATGTCGCCGCTCATATAATTGTCACTTAATATTGAAGCGTTTGAAATGGTCAATCAATATATAATTTCTGTTTTCAGTTCGGTCCAACTTCTCGGAGACTTGCTTTACCGTATATCTGGAGTGTCGGGCAAGATGAGCACGGAAACAGCGTCTGAGGACGACAACTTCGGCACAGAACACTCGCACAAGGCGATTATGCGAGCGCTAGGCCCCGAGCGTAGGAACCGCGTGCTAGCTGGACTTTATATGGGCCGCAGCGACGTGGCGCTCATGGTGCGTCAGGCCGCGCTACACGTCTGGAAGGTAATAATAACAATAATAAATACACTTTATTGCACACCAAACAAATAACATAACAGAAAAAAAGGAACACACAAGGTACAATTAGGCGGTCTTATCGCTACGAAGCGATCTCTTCCAGACAACCTATGGTGAGGACAGTTACTTGAAACAAATATGAAGGGGAAGGCGGTGTCGACACTAAAGAAATAAATTATAATAAAAGGCATACAATTTAAACCAAAATAATACATGGTAATGTATAGTATAGCACACATTAGCTATTACATTTTCATCGACGGAGAGTGAGCTATACAAATCGAGTGGAGTAAACTCTTTTTTTACCTTATTACACTTATCCTCGACTTATGCAAGCGTGTTTTTCTCGCAGGTGGTAGTGACAAATACACCGAAGACGCTGCGCGAGATCCTGCCGACGCTGTTCAGCCTGCTGCTGGGCTGCCTGGCCTCCACCAGCTATGACAAGCGCCAAGTGGCCGCGCGCACGCTCGGCGACCTCGTGCGCAAGGTAAAGCCGAGCTTACACGCCTACCGAAAACATAATCGCTGTAATTAAAGCCTCGTCCGTGAGCACGTAGAATTTTGTCCAATGACCCCAAGCTACCCATCCTTATCGCTCGCGCGTAATTATATTGCTGTCGCGACTGTGCGACGGGCGCCCGCAGTAGGTGTGCGAGCGCGAAAGCAACATAATTACGGGTCATTGGACAAAATTCTACGTGCTCACGGACCAGGCTTTAGATGAAAAATATGTACTGTCACGTGCATTGAACCTTTATACTTTGTATATGGACTTTTATTGACGTCATGTACGTTATGTCTTACCACTTTCGTGACGTTTTCAGTTGGGCGAGCGCGTGCTGCCCGAGATAGTACCGATCCTGGAGCGCGGGCTGAAGTCGGAGCGCGCGGACCAGCGCCAGGGCGTGTGTATTGGCCTGGGAGAGATCCTGGCTTCCACCTCGCGGGAAGCGGTCATGAGCTTCGCCGATGGCCTGGTAAGAAAACCTAAAATTCCGTTGTTAAAGCAGACCTGTTCATCTCTGCGAGTATACATCGAAAACAAAACACTCTCAACGTACTCTCCTGGGATGTTTAATCCACAAGGCATTCACGAGCGAGCAACGTAAGCGCGCGTATTCTTCAACCATTGTAAAACAAATATTCACAATGGAAATAAGAAAAAATATGCGTGTGTGCGCGACACAGTAGCTTCTTGTCAGTCAGCCTTATCACATCGGCAAAGTACCAGTCATTGACATAAGTCAAACGAAACGGTACTCGACTTTGAGACAAGCTAAATTACACCATATTGTTGACGACATTGAGTACACATTTTTTTAAATACCTTCGTATAGAAAAGTTTCTGTGAAAATGAAAATAAAAAAAGAAAAAGAATAGAAATGAAAGTTCTGTGTGTAGTTAAAGCCAAAAACATTTGCTTTGTTCGTGTGTTTTTGTTAACTTGTTATTTTTTAGGTGCCGACGGTCCGCACGGCGCTGTGCGACCCGCTGCCCGAGGTGCGGCTGGCGGCGGCGCGCGCGTTCGACAGCCTGCACGCCACCATCGGCAACAAGGCGCTGGACGACATCCTGCCGCACATGCTGCGCTCGCTGCACGACCCCGACAAGCAGCTCGCCGACGCCACGCTCGACGGGCTCAAGCAGGTACGTGCCACGCCATAGCTAGCTCCCCAATCCGTCCCCCGGACACGGTCTGAGCCGAGCTACGAGCCTACCATGGCGCCCTCAGGCCGCGTCCGTAGTCCCCTCGATCGGGTCCACTACTGTGAGCCCACCGTAGGCTGGACTTTGGTCCAACACCGCGGAGGGCAACCCTCTAGTTGGGTTCGCCACTGATCGGGCGCCTTATGCGCTCGATACGGCCCGATCGCCAAACGGCTAGAGTGCCTTCTGTACTCGCCACTCTGCCCGGTGAAGCTGGAAAAGCTCCTGAAGCTACCAGCGCGCGTCCCTTCAAAAAAAAAAACTTAGCTAGCTGGCCAATGTACCCAGAAGAACTAAGTTACTATATACAAGGTGAAAACGATAAGTGATCTCACTCGATTATTTCTAAACTATACAAGATGGTCAGTTTTTGATATCTTGACCGTTCGAAAAAGCTTGTGAAGTGCTTTAACCTTTAGCTACTGAGGTGGATTTAATTTCACGTAAACACTGACGTGGGGGCCTGAGAGGCCCGTACATATGTGTGCTTATATTTAAAAATATATAATCTTTTTAGGGTTTTATGTTTAATAATTATTAATAGTGGTTATATTTAAATACTATAAAACGATTTTTATGTAAATTATTTGTTAAAAAGTACGTATTATTTCAATATTTAGAAAACATGTAGCATTTTTTGGCAAAAATCTCATGAAATCATGATTCACAAAGTTATGATGAAAAATATTCATAAATTCAACAAATCAACTTAGAATCTTAATTTTCAATAGTCTTTTTAGCTAATGATTTATAAGTAATCCTAATATGAAAAAGGAGGAAAAAAATTACACACATCAAATAGTGCGAATTAAACACAGTCTGAATAAACTTTCTTTGCTCAGTGAAGGAAGCCATACATATTTTTAAAATGTAGATTTCATTTGAGTCTTCAAAATACATGTATGGCACTTGGTTTCATCGTTTAAATCTTGATAGACAGGTACAGGCTTATCATTTCCTAGCATACGTGCCAAAAACTACTGTTCTTCTATTTTTCGTTAAATGCTGGTTATTTTTACTTCCGAGATACCGCTTTCTCTCGGACGACGTACTGTGGGCTCCATATTATATATTTTTTCAAATAATTTCAAGAAAAGACGACAACTAAGTGAAAACTATAGACAAAAAAAGTTACGCCAATACTGAGGTGGGGGCCTGAGAGGCCCACAAGAAACTTTAAAATTAATTTACCTACTGAAATTGCGCGTGCAATCACGTGCACCGTTGTTGACAGCCTCGGCGCAATGAAACTTGAAGGTACTAAAAGATTCGCGTGTGTCGTGCACGTGGGAGAGGAGAAATTCAACAATTTGACTTTTGCAAGGCCTGAGAGGCCCCCACGTCAGTAGTTAAAGGTTAAGGATCAGTATCCAGTTTTTCGATATCTTGTATAGTTTAGAAATAACCGAATGAGATCACTCATCGTTTCCATCCTGAATTGATGACCAAAAAAGTACCTTGAGGGATAGTCTCTCGTCTCCGCAGGTTAGTTATAGATAAATGCTTTCCACGCTGGATTCATTTGGATTTTTTTTTCTCCTTTTTATATCTGCAATCGACTTGGGTCATAATCAGATGTTTTGTCTTGCTTTTTTTTGTGTTCTTAAGAGAATTTGCTGAAATACCCCTCTATTTCAGTAAATTCTCTCCCTCGGTCTTCACTCATTCACGTAGCAATCTAGTCCAGCCTTCCAATATTCAGTCCAAGCCACTAGCATCTTTGGTGCAACTGTAGTATTTGCCATCTTTTCAGTCTTGTCTGGATCTTCATTTGGATTTGAAAATAAAATATTATTATCTTTAGGTGATGGCGATCAAGTCCCGCGCAGTGCTCCCATACCTGGTCCCAGTGCTAACCGGCTCGGGCTCCGGGCCAGGCGGCAACGCGGTGGACACTCGCGCGTTGTCGGCGCTGGCGGCGGCGGCGGGCGGCGCGCTGGGCCGGCACCTGCCGCGCGTGCTGCCCGCGCTGCTGACGGCGCTGGTGGCGGCGCGAGGCCGGCCTGACGAGGCCAGGGAGCTGGAGAACTGCCGCGACGCGCTGCTGCCTGTCACCGACGCCGCTGGAGTTAGGAGGTATAAAAATAGTTTATTCTTTTTTACAAAGGCATTACAAAAAAACTTCTAATAAAAAGGCAGAAGGTAATGGATGGAATCAACTCGTGCTGCCTAAGGGACGATATCTATTGACCGGCGCGCGTCGGAGCCCACTTACACGGCCGTAAAAAAAAGTATTTTCTTAACAGTTCTTGATAGTCGTAATTGTTTACAACTGATTAACTGACATTTCAATCCGGACGGATGCACGAGCATGCGTCGGCGCAAGGTACGCGGGCATTCCACCGCATTTTTGCTACCTATTACTTGAGATACAAACGGTATTATTTCCACTTCTCATTCCTACCGCTGCAACATCTGTGTAGTCAGGATCTACAGCTTGACTGCCAATAAAAACTCAATCAGGAAAAGCTAAGAAAATTAAACTGTCTTAGACCCAAAACGAAATTAATAAAAAAAAAACTAAGAGTTCAACTCCCTGTGATGCAAGTATTTGTTTTCAAATAATTAAAAAAAGGTTTTTTTATCTACAAGGAATAATGAACCTCACTTTATTTCAGCATCATCGACACACTGCTAGAGACAATCCGCACGAGCGAGGAGCCGCGACGGCGCGCGGCCGCTGCTCTGCTATGCGCGTTCGTGGCGCACACGCGCGCCGAGCTCGCGCCTCACGTGGCGGCGTTGCTGCGCGGGCTGCTGGCGCTGTACGCCGACAAGGAGCGCGAGCTGCTGTGCATGGCGTATGAAGCGATGGCAGCGCTGACCCGTACGCTGGATGCCGAGCGCATGATCCAGCACGTGCCAGATGTGCGAACGGCGTTGCGCCTCGCAGCTGCGGATCTCAAGGGCGATCTCTTGCCCGGATTCTGTATGCCCAAGGTATAATCGATTTTTCTCGCTCTAATAGTCGTCTCGTAAATAGTGCCCGAATATTTGATGTACTTGAATTTGGTTATTCTTACCGTTAGATAATTCCTGGCAATTAGTGGTGACTGAGTTTGTTCCGGCATTTCTTCTCAGCACTTGCCATATGTTTGTCTCGAAGCGCTGGTAGGGCCTAAAAGATAAGGAGACATGTAAAGTGCCCCATAAGAGCTACCTTTTTTTTTATTATTTACTATATTTTAACATTCATAAGTCCCACTTGTGGTCTAAACTGAATAAATATTTTTGATTTTGAATAAATATTTCGATTAATGAGTATCGCTACGACGAATAAGCAAAACGGTTCGTCTATCTGCCAGGCGAGACCTACTACTTTACCCCTAATACTCATTTTTTTGTTAGTAATCATTGATGGCATTGCAGGGCAATGCCATTTATTCCTATAAAGTCAAAGTTTTTTATTCAGTACTTAGACGTGTATAAACATGTCCCAAATAACTTGCCACCACACCACTTCGGGACAAAATATGGGCTGGTGTTGAGCGGAAGAGGCGGAAGACTTTCTTTTTCATTTGTCTTTTTTGTGTCAAATAAATATTTTTTTATTCTTTTTACCAGGGTATTTCCCCCCTCCTGCCGCTGTTCCGCGAGTCGATCCTGAACGGGCTGCCGGAGGACAAGGAGAACGCCGCGCTCATGCTGGGCGAGATCATCAAGCTCACCTCCGCCGCCGCCATCCAGCCCTCCGTCGTTCACATCACTGGCCCTCTCATCCGTATCCTGGGAGACCGGTTCAATTCCAGTGTTAAAGCAGCAGTCTTGGAGACTCTGGCTTCATTATTGTCCAAGGTAAAACATGTTCCATTATGAAGAGCAGAACGCCGCGCTCATGCTGGGCGAGATCATCAAGCTCACCTCCGCCGCCGCCATCCAGCCTTCCGTCGTTCATATCACGGGACCGCTCATCCGCATCCTGGGAGACCGGTTCAACTCTAGTGTCAAGGCCGCAGTCTTGGAGACTCTGGCTTCATTATTGTCCAAGGTAAAACATGTTCCATTATGAAGAGGAGAACGCCGCGCTCATGCTGTATAACTCCTGTAACTTAGATCTAATTCTATTGATATTTTGATACAATATTTCCATGAAGAATAATGAAAAAAAAAAGAACCTATTTAAAATCTAGACAGAAAGGTAGGTATACAAAGTCAATAATTGTTTTGGCCCTCAGACCCCACAGAATTTCCCGACAACTTCAACAGAAAGTCCGAGTTCCTGATTTGTACTGCGCTGGAGGTATCATTCTTGCGTATATAGATCCTACCGTATCTTACCCATACATACTTATAGTTATTACTTTGAGCAAATCTTCTAGTTTCAGCGTGCAGCTTTTTCATTTCAGGTGATAGGTGTTCAACCACGTATATTCTGCCTGCACTCCCAGCATCGATCCCGAGGGAACCGGCGCTGAGCGGTGAGTCGGGATGGTTTTTGTTATAACGATGTGCAGACGATATGATAAGATCACGTTGTCGGGGGGAGTCCAAGGTGACAAGAATGTTGCGGGGACGTGCGGAGCCGGAGTTCATTTTTGCGACACGACGACACGCACGTATTGCGAAGTCTTCTATATTCGCGTTTACTACCTCGCAAAGCTTTTTGAATAAGGATGTTACATTTTCGTTTTTAATTTCAGGGACTGCCTGAATTTCGATGTTCAGACTGCGGGACAGGTTCTCCACACCGGACAGCTTAGCCTCCACATGCCGAAGTTGTTTTTGCAAGTTACAATTCTCTCTCTCAAGGTCCCGAATATTTTTAGTCTGTTTGTCCAACTCTACCTTGAAGTCCTTCTGCTCAGCGCTCAAGTAATCCGTCGTTGTTGTGAAGTCCTGCTTCAATCCAGTAACTGCTTTGGTTGTTTCAGTACGAACCATTTCCTCGATGTCGGACCTCAAGGCAGAACGGAGGTTGGTCATGTAATAAGAGAGAGCCGTATTCAGCTTTTCGTCCATCATTTGGTTAATCTTGTCCAAAGTAATAGACGAGTCCAGAGATTGAGGAACGCCAGGTACCCGAGCTCCGCTCGACTCCGATGTGTCGTGGACCACCTCAAGGGACATATCGAGAGATTCCTCAAGCGGCTGATGTCGTCGGACCGGGGTGTTGCAGTTGCTTTTAGTACGTCTGGTAACGTTTGTGCAGGCGGGGCATACCCATGATAGTAGGAATTCCTCAGACAATGAGGCAAATTGGCTACTTTTTATATTTAGGCACTTATAGTGGTAATCAAATTTACATAATCGGCAGTGTAAAAAGCTATTGGGTTCAAGCGGGCAGCGGCAGGCGTTGCAATTCATTTTTCATACAATATTTCTAACACAGGTTGGTCAAGTTAACTCCCTCCGGCGGTGTGATCGAGAAACACTTGAGGCCTTGTAGCTTACTAGCGCAATCAATATTTAGCAATGAAGATTGACGATAGATGGCGTTCTACAGCTAAATGTGCGGAAAGTGCGCAGGCGCGTTCAGGTGTCGCTAGTTTCCGATAGATGGAGTTGGGGTGCAGTATCGGTATACAATGATTATTAAGTCCTCGAACAAATGTCATTCACAGTCATTCACTCACTTCTAGTCGGTCACGAATCCATATCTATGGTCACGAAAAACTTTGACAATCAGTCACAACAACACAGCTGTGATACCCTCAGATCCCGAAAAAGTTATCATCATCCAGGTTTTAATTCACACAAAAGGGCTTGATTCACTATCGGAGTAACTGAGATAACACTAGATGGGGTAAGTCGCGGTACAAGGAACGCGAGGCAGTCATCTGTGTAGCCGAAATGTTGATTTAACACACACACACAACTCAAATGTACTGAGCGATTATTACGCGGCTTTTGTTGTTGACGTCCGTCGAAGAAAAATGAGATACTATGTCATATGAGACACTTGAGAAACCTACTCGTACATTGGCATATCCTATTATTTCCAGTGGCATTCGATTAGAAGTGTAAAATCCGTCTTCCTTTTAAAAAGATATCTACCGAACAAACCGCATGCAAGTTCCATTACTCTGGGTAATCTTCGCTGGCAGACACATTGCTGACAATTCTCCGATCGCTGACTGCATTTTTGCTTCAAGCACGTAGGTATCTTATACCGGGTTCGCATAAAATAATACTTGAAGATCTACAAAGTTTTTATGTCACGTATAAAAATGAAAATGAGAAAGTTTTTAGACTAATATTAAAAAGAGGAAAGATTGTTTGTTTAATAATTATTATTGATGGGATTGCTTGCTACCATATACCTTAATTTTGAGTTTCCGATACAAGGTAAGTACATGTTAGCAAACCCGCCAGTAATAATGATTATGTTAGTGACCATGAAAGTTTAAAACAATTGATTGTTTGTTTGTATTCATTAGGCTCTTAAAATACTAGACCAATTTGAAAAAGTCTTTCAACATTAAAATCTTACATTATTCCTGACGAAATAAGCGGTACAAAGGTCCTAAAATAGTAATATTGTTGATTAACCTTAATATTTCTCTCACAACTACACTTTTCATGTAGGTAAGTCATAATTTAAAATAATTTTTATTCCCTCTCTCGGGAATCCCGGGATAGAGTAGAGTCGAGATAGAACGAGTGATTCATTCTTTCAAATTATCTAATTTCTTCCATACAAATCACAGCGCTGTGCTATTTACTCGTAAATGCTAGTTCTATGATTAAGTTGGTGTTTTGAACACTGGCAACGGTCGCAACGTGTCTCTGGGGCTTAACTACTGCGCTTTTGGTTTGCAGTTTGTTCAGTATGTTTTATGTTACGTGAATACCAAAAGCTGGACGCCTTTAATCTAATTTTGTGAAGTTTATGTGTATTTTGATTCAACAAAAACATTTTGCCTTTTCAAACTGTAATTGTATATTTATACAATTAAACTGACCTAAAACTCTATCAGTCTATTCTTGCTTTTTAACAGCCGTGGTGAGTTTAACAGCCTTTATCTTAATCAACACATATTATATAGGAAGAAATACTTTAAAATCGTAAACTTCGTTAAAATATTACGACTGTATCAGACTTGACACAGACGGTTACAAAACAATAAAACTGTCATCTCAATTTCTTAGTGTTCACGCGTAAAACTTTCAGTTTATTACAAAAACAATTCAAGCTCGGATTACGAGAAAGATAGCTAGCAGACCATCAAATCTATACTAATATTATGAAGCTGAAGAGTTTGTTTGTTTGATTGAACGCGCTAATTTCAAGAGCTACTGGTTCGATTTGAAAAATTATTTTTGTGTTCGATAGCCCATTTATCGAAGAAGGTTTTAGTTACGCTATTTAACATCACCCTACAGCCAATAGGGGTGAAGCAGTAAAGAAAAATGTTGCAAAAACGGTAATTATTATTCGAACTATTTTCACGCGTACGAAGTCGCGGGCACAGCTAAGTAGTACATTGAGAAAATAAATTTCTATTTGCTTTAATGAACATTAAATAATAAAGTTGAGTTTGTTTCTTTGTACATTGCTAACTCAACGTTTTTCTTTCAGAGACTTTGATGTCTTTAAGTCAACAGAGCTAAATCAGCCTGTTTCAATGAAATATTAAAATTTTATTTAGTTAGTGCCTTTTTACTAGGGTTTCTGATTTCTCGACTTATTTTTTTTCTCGAGTTTCGAGAATTCTCGAGGCCAAAGTCTCGAGTTTTCTCGGGTCTCGAGTCTTTTAATGAAAACTGCTGAAATCGGTTGAAATTTCATAAAAACACAAGTTTTTTTAATCTAATACCTACTTTTATGCACAACAATCAATATTAGAATTTAGTACCGCTTATTTTGGTAAGAAAAGAAACAAAAAATAAAATCTTCTGTCATAATTAATATTTACTAATAATCATAATAAAAGTTATAAAGACGCATAGTACTTTAAGGATAAATAACAATAAAATTCTGGAGCTACAATTGAATCACTTGTTTTCTAAAGAACACAAGTCCAAATAGCAAAATTACGATAAAGAGTTTTTTTATGAACAAAAAAAACTATTTAATAAATTATTAAATTTCTTACAGATAACGACTGGAATAAACTTTACGAGGAGTCACGAGTACCTAACCTAACGTCTGTTAGTTTAGGGGTAAAGTTACTGTCTAGTTAACAAATTTTTCAGTCTTTTTAAATCAGTCAGACTTAAAAATACATAATAAATATAAAGGCACTGGGNTTATGAAGTAAGAAGGGATGCTTGAGACTTTTAGCTTATTTTTTGTTGAGTTTATTAGTGTATCTTATGTTGATAGCCTAATAAATAAAGTAACTAAAGCCCGGTCCGTGAGCACGTAGAATTTTGTCCAATGACCCCTAGCTACCCATAGCGATAAGGGTTCGCTCGCGCGTAATTATATTGCTGTCGCGACTGTGCGACTGGCACCCGCAGTGAGTGTGCGAGCGCGATAGCAACATTACGCGCGAGCGATAAGGATGCGTAGCTGGACAAAATTCTACGTACTCACGGACCAGACTATAGAAAAAATGTTACTCGGCGTAGTGATGTCCCAACATTACGGAACGGTCTTCCCTGGGCTACATATTTACGTAGCCGAGTATCCGTGTATACTTCGGCATTTTTTTGTATACCCAAAACTGTTAGAAGAAATTCACTTCGCTGTCGTCCGAATGATATTGCGATATACTGTGAATCACATTACCAGCTACCCATTTTCAGTCATGTAAAGAATCTTCATATGATGAGAGCGAGAGAAAAATCGGAAATGGGTAGCTGGAACTGTGGTCCACTGTATGTGGCCCAAGGGACTGCAGTGCTTTATTCCTTTGTCGGTAAGGAAGTATGATTTCGGCCGGATCTCAGACTTAATCATCAAACATACTAAGCATAAAATAAGTTTAAAGTAACACTACTTACCCTCTTTATTTCATAATTTTCAATTCATTCTGTGCACACATGTTAAGAGTTGCGGTTTAGATTAATCTATGGATTAATATCTGTGCCTAAATAAGACTATAACTTGATTTGTGAGCCATAATTCTATATTATAAATGCGAAAGTTTGGATGTCTGGATGTTTGTTACTCTTTCACGCAAAAACTACTCAACGGATTTTGATGAAACTTTACAGTATTATTATTTATAACTCAGAGTAACATATTGGCCTCTAACCGTCAAAAATGGAAGCACATCGCCAGGAGAGCTACCCTCGGAGATGACATCACCCCACCATGTACCTCGTCAGCGCAGCCACGACCACTCTGACAAGAGTGTCCGACTAAGAAAAAGAAGAACATATAGGCTTTAATTTATGACGATCTGTGAGAAACGAAATTTTACGCGGGTGAAGCCGCGGACAAAAGCTAGTAAATAAATAAATAATAAATCGTGTTTGTGTCGCAGGTGGGGTCGATGCTGAAGCAGTTCCTGCCGCAGCTGCAGACGACGTTCCTGAAGGCGCTGCACGACGGCGCGCGCGGCGTGCGCATCAAGGCGGGCCAGGCGCTGGCGCAGCTCGTGCTCATCCACACGCGCGCCGACCCGCTCTTCGTAGAGCTACACAACGGCGTGCGCCTCGACGACCCCGCCGTGCGCGACACCATGTTGCAGGCTAGTGTCCGATGTTACTAAACCCACTAAATTTGACTTAGGCCCAGAACAAACGGTGAAACGCAACTGCAACGATACTGCAACTTTGTGATGATTCTGATGAATGAAACTGAAACTGAAAGTTTCAAACTGGTCGCGTCATGTGTGGTCTCTCGACGGACGCTATGGCAGAAACTTAGATGCAACTTAAAAGTAACTAGCAGTTGCAGTTTCGTTTCACCGTCTTTTCTGGGCCTTACTGTCGTTTACAGTCAAAAGCAGTTAAATACGGTCATTTCTAGTCCCTTTGATTTCTCTAATATTTTAATACTTTTAAGATTTTTTTTTTTAGTTTGTGTGATAATAAAAGCATGCTTCTAAATTAGAACTAAAAAGATTTATTGTGCTCTTTCTTTCCCCATGCGATTGCCTCGCGTTCCACACCCATGCATTCGCAACTTCGAATCGCCGCGCGCGTCGATTTTCATGTCGCCATTTACTTATAATATAATAGGAAAAAAAGTAGCTTCAATTAATCTTGCATAATTGGGTAAAAATTCTAAAAAAAAACTCGGTGGCGGTGGTAGTTGAAAGTGGACAGAAATATTTGAGTCATATGAACTGAATTTGACATCAAATGACCAGTCATTAAAGTCAACCTTTACTAATCGTGCCTGGTCAGATTCAGTAATTTAATTTACATCTCTATAGGCGCTGCGAGGCGCGCTCGTCGGCGGCGGCGACAAGATGTCGGAGCCGCTCGCACTGGCCGTGCTCACCACGCTGAGCGGGCCGGCGCTGCTGGCGCACCCCGACGACCCGCCGCGCCAGGCCGTGGGCGGCTGCCTGGGCGCGCTGCTGCCGCGCCTGCCGCCCGCGCACCGCGACGCCGCGCTGCTGCACCACGTGCTGGCCGCGCAGCAGCAGCCGCACCACCATCACCACCAGCCCGCGCAGGTACGTTCGTTTCAGCCGAAAGACGTCCACTGCTGGACAAAGGCCTCCCCCAAGGATTTCCACGAAGACCGGTCCTGTGCCGCTCGCATCCAGACACCTTCCGCGACCTTCACAACGTGGGAGGCCTGCCCACGCTACGTCTTCCGACTCGTGGTCGCCACTCAAGAACTTTCCTGCCCCAGCGGCCATCAGCTCTCCGAGCTATGTGCCCCGCCCACTGCCACTTGATTTTAGCGATTCTGCGGGCTATGTCAGTCACTCTGGTTCTTCTACGGATCTCCTCATTTCTGATTCGATTACGCAGGGAAACTCCGAACATAGCACGCTCCGTCGCTCTTTGAGTGACCTTGAGCCTTCTTATGAGGCCCATAATAAGCGACCACGTCTCAGGTACGAGGCGTCTAATACTTTGTCACCCATAAAGTAGCTAAAAAGCTCGCAACACATGTTTTTTTCAATTGGAAAAAGGTTGTGTTGTCAAGTTTTTGGTCACTTAGAGTGTCACGAACTATTTGACGCTGATTATTTATTTATTATAGACACTAAAGCCCAATGACCTCAAGCGCACTCACTGCGGGCGCCTGTCGCACAGTCGCGACAGCAATATAATTACGCGCGAGCGATAAGGATAGGTAGCTTGGGGCCATCGGACGAAATTCTACGTGCTCAACGACCGGACTATACACACTTCTCTTCTGCCGGGGCGGCGTGATGGTAAATTGAACATGAAAAAAGTACAAATATTATTATATCAAACTCATTTTTGATTGTTGTTCCAGGACGACTGGCTTCTGACGCACGGCCGTTCTGCTGCGCTGTTCGTCGCGCTCAAGGAATCACCTGCTGAGGTAAGTAACGTGACCGTTTCTCAATGTAGTTAGGATTACGGGAACCATCACTTTATGATTTTTTATTGACACTCCGCAAATAACAACGAACGCGCCTATTCTTTGTTTTGAGTAACGTAACCAACTCTCTAAATAAATAACACGATGACACTAAAAATTGTAAATATTCCTTTCCATTTCGATGTCCGTCATGGCTAACGCTCGTGTGTTCCCAGATCTACCGCGACCACTTCGAGGAGAAGATCGAGAAGACGCTGCTGTCATACCTGGCCAGCGAGCGCGTGCCCACCGCCTGCAACGGGCTGCGCGGCGCCGCCTACCTGCTGCGCCACCTGCTGGCCGCGCGCCGCCCCGCGCCGCCCGCGCTGCTGCAGCAGTTCGTGAGGGTAGGACCGCACTCATACACAGCACACTACTCCCTGCGTGGCTCGCCAGGCGTGCCACCGCCTGCAACGGGCTGCGCCACCTGCTGGCCGCGCGCCGCCCCGCGCCGCCCGCGCTGCTGCAGCAGTTCGTGAGGGTAGGACCGCACTCATACACAGCACACTACTCCCTGCGTGGCTCGCCAGGCGTGCCACCGCCTGCAACGGGCTGCGCCACCTGCTGGCCGCGCGCCGCCCCGCGCCGCCCGCGCTGCTGCAGCAGTTCGTGAGGGTAGGACCGCACTCATACACAGCACACTACTCCCTGCGTGGCTCGCCAGGCGTGCCACCGCCTGCAACGGGCTGCGCCACCTGCTGGCCGCGCGCCGCCCCGCGCCGCCCGCGCTGCTGCAGCAGTTCGTGAGGGTAGGACCGCACTCATACACAGCACACTACTCCCTGCGTGGCTCGCCAGGCGTGCCACCGCCTGCAACGGGCTGCGCCACCTGCTGGCCGCGCGCCGCCCCGCGCCGCCCGCGCTGCTGCAGCAGTTCGTGAGGGTAGGACCGCACTCATACACAGCACACTACTCCCTGCGTGGCTCGCCAGGCGTGCCACCGCCTGCAACGGGCTGCGCCACCTGCTGGCCGCGCGCCGCCCCGCGCCGCCCGCGCTGCTGCAGCAGTTCGTGAGGGTAGGACCGCACTCATACACAGCACACTACTCCCTGCGTGGCTCGCCAGGCGTGCCACCGCCTGCAACGGGCTGCGCCACCTGCTGGCCGCGCGCCGCCCCGCGCCGCCCGCGCTGCTGCAGCAGTTCGTGAGGGTAGGACCGCACTCATACACAGCACACTACTCCCTGCGTGGCTCGCCAGGCGTGCCACCGCCTGCAACGGGCTGCGCCACCTGCTGGCCGCGCGCCGCCCCGCGCCGCCCGCGCTGCTGCAGCAGTTCGTGAGGGTAGGCGGAGTGGCGCCACATGAAGCACGAATGGCGCATTTTCATTAGTCGATAACTCGTTCGGTATATAGCATGCGGGGTCTACCCGCATGCGAGATAACGACCAATGAAAATTGCAAGTCGATACGCGTTCGGTACCGGTTAGTTTTGATCCTATTAATAATGTTGTATTATGATTTCAGAGCATGAACCACCAGAGCAATGAGGTGAAACAATTGATGGCGACCGCAGGCGCGCTCGTGGGCCGCGCCGCCGCCGCCGAGTGGTGCGGCGAGACGCCCGACGCCGCCGACCAACAGGTACGCGTGGAGCGTACACTACTAACAAGATCCTAAACAGTCATGATGACAAGCTACAACTTGTCAATTGAGCAAGGTAATGTGGACTGTACAACCCCGTAATAAACATGAGTTTGTTTTGGCAGGAGCCGCGAGCGGGCTGGGAAGGTGGCGCGGATGTACTGCGCGCGCTGCTGCCAGCGCTGGTCAACGGCACCAAGGAGAAGAACACCTACGTACGCGCCAACTCCGAGCTCGCGCTCAAGGCCGTGCTGCGACTGCCGGCTGACGACGCCTTCCACCAGGTCAGTACATCATTTTTAGTCTTTGTTGATTTTCCCTCACGTAATAAGCTCTGTTGGCACAAGTATAGTCTGGTCCGGGAGCACGTAGAATTTTGTCCAAAGCTACCCATCCTTATCGCTCGCGCGTAATTATATTGCTGTCGCGACTGTGACAGGCGCTCGCAGTGAATGTGCGAGTATACACTATACGGGAAATTGGCTATGACGTAATAGTGTGAACACTATCTCGATTACTTTCTCCTACCCCCACCCGTGTGTCGCCCATTCTTCAGTGTGCGATCTAGGGCTCCGTCTCGGTTAATTTAAGTACACATAGTGTACTTGCGTCGAAGTCGCACTTCCGTCTAAATTGGTAGCTTCAGTTGATGACATGTCTAATTATAGGGCTATGTTCACTATACATACGCAGTTACTAAGGTCTGTCTAGTAGTTAACTATGTATTATTATCTTATAAGGCAATTAATATGTAATTTAGATGCCATGTTCAAGGTTAACGATGTTTTTACATCGCGGTTATTATTGTCACGGTTCTAACAATGAATTATGCCATCAATATGATGAAACATGTGTCTACCGTCATGACTATCATTTTTTTTATCTGCATTATCAGCGTAACGAGAGCTATTGTGGGCGTTCACAATTTCTGAAAGGAATGTTGTGTCACTCTTGATAATTTTATCAGCAGTACCTATGCGACATGTATTAGACAATGCTTTATATCTTGTTAGTCTCATCAATACTATGTAATGCAATTTAGTATCATTTAAAGTATACTTTATGTAACTAAATTCATCCACATTTAATCAGCACATCTAACTGAAAAATATGATTTCAAAATGCATGTGTGTGTAACAATAATCTAATCTTTAAATCTGCTATGAATAATGTTGCAGTTTTATGTCTCGGTATCAAGATATGAACCATTTTTTTTTTTAGATTAAAAAAAAAAAGATTATTAGTAATTTGTTATTTCACAAATTACTAATACTCCCGTTAGCCCCTCGTACTAAGCTAAATATGCTTGTGTCACGAGTGAGCTCACCATTGTGGTGAGCTCACTCGAGCGGCGGCGGGGACCGAACCCGCGTTCCCCGGATCACGAGTCGGCCAGTCCGACCCTTTCACCGTTCGGCTATCGTGGCTTCATTGTATTATTATTGTTGTCAGAAATGCGTGAGCCTGCTGGACGAGGGCGCGCGCGAGGCGCTGGCCGACGTGGTGGCGCGCGTGCTGCGGCGCGCGCACTCCGAGCACGCGCGCGACGAGGAGCTCGACTGCACGCTGCTCACCTGAGCCTCTGCCTCCGGCCCCGAGCGCACATGTTATTCATATTCATATTATATTTAACTCTCTTTACCAATACCATGTCTTTTATTTTTTAAATCCTTTATACTATTAATTTTTAATAAGATGAGGTGACAATAAACCAAATCTGAATTCCAAAAACAGCTTTATTACATTCCTACATCACAATATTAAACTGTACACTATTACTAAATGCATTTCAAAATTATTTTTATCTTGTAAAATATGGAATACATACTTATTTCTATAAATTTACATGCACAGTCGACAGCACTGGATCTAAAATATGTGATACCAGTTTATCAGAGTTGTAATGTGACGTCGTCTGCACATTATCATACACAGGACGAAGTATTCTAAATATTGTTGTTTTACGTATGTCAAGTATGTTACTACACTGGAAGCTTATAAATCAATCTTGGAATGTGGGCGAAATACCATGTTAAAACCTAGGTATTGCGCTATTTAGAGGTCAGACTTTTTAGATTTTTTCACAAAGCCCTTCTCCTGGACGAGATCGTTACATTCCTGACGGTTGAGCTGCGACAGCGGCAGCCGCTCGAGCTCGCGGTCGCCCTCGCCCAGCAGCACCAGTTCGGGGGGCGCGCCCGTGATGAACTTCACTTCCAGTCGCTCGTAGAACGGCGCGTCATCCATTATGAACTTCTTCACCTCCGGTAACCTGTTCAGCGAACATCCTCGACAACTCTGAAAGGATTTGAAACTTTATTACCTACGGAATAACCATGAAACGGCTTGCACACGGTCAGGATTTTTTTATACAATACCTCGATTCTAGCCGACACTATATCGGATATTTCATAAGCGGTCAAGGTAGTTAATAATACACTGAATATAACTGCTGCAAATAACTTCATTTTTGTGAATTTTACACAAACAAACAACACAACTGCCTCCTGACTTGCTTGCTGAATGAATGATTGATTTTTTAAACGTCTTACGTCAGTATTCGTGAGTGACTTGTGAACGAACGATAGGCAATGTTCTCTTTGGAGCCATGAACTATTTCATGTCATGTCAAAAATCACAGTGATTTCAGAGAACATCATCATAACCATCCATTTCCAAAGTCGTAAAACTACTATAAAAAAAAACATTCATTCATTCGTTCATACTTCATTCATATGAAATCATCATTCATTCTCAGACAGTGTCAAAACAGTGTTTTTGTTTGTTGTGGAATTTGCTCATTTATAATTTTAATTAAATAATTTGCCAAATTAAATACAAAGTAATAAGCAAAATACTAGAAGTAAATAAATACATTGTTGACAAAACAAGTCGCAGTTTTTAAATGTGGCGGTGTTTTATAAAGATACTTTGAAGAAATGGAAGACGTTCACAGAGGAGCCATACAAAGCAATTATGTTTCTCTCGTGGAGCAGACCGACCTGGATCTCATGGTATCAGCTCTGTACGAGAAGGGTGTTTTTTCTGAGCAAATGATCGAGCGGTATAAGGTAAGTTCTAGACAAGAATGATGAAAAAAATAAACATGATGCAATTCACATTAGGCGTTTGCTTATCCTCAAAATATACTATAGCCTTAGTATACATGTGGCAGGACACGCAGAAGGACGCCCGGCAGCGCAAGCGGCAGCTGTACCTGGACGTGATGACGCGGGGCCCGCGGGCCTTCGCGCACCTGGTGGACGCGCTGACCGAGGCCGGCTACTGGAACCTGGTGCGCGACCTCGACCCCGACAGCCAGCTGCACTCCGCGCAGGACAGGCCGAGTCCAAGCAAGTATTCACTTCTATCAAACTAAACCATCTGAAAGAGAATGTGATGCCAGTATTCACAAACAATGCTTGCTTAAGTGAAGCAGCAAATCAAACACACAGTTCAAAGTTCAAACATTTATTTGCCAGAAAGCGTTGAATAGAGCTCTGTGATTGGTTGGTGTGTCACCCTGTGAGTCCACGCGCACTGTGAGACCTCATAGTAATGTTTGTGAATATGGGTATAAATCGAAATCCTGACATTCATGAAAATTCTATACATATGGCTCAAAAAAGATCCCAATCATCTAATAATGCAGTGACGTCTAAATTATGTAGTTAGTACCTTTACTCTATTTGCTTTTTATTCTCATTTATTTTATACTCAATCATTACTTGCCACACCAGCCATTATTAGCTAACTATTGGACCTAAACCAAATACCTAGTTACAATCTTTAATTTTCTTAATAAATTTTGGATTTATGTTTGTAGGACCACTACCACCAAGAACCCGAGAAGAAAAACCATTCATCAGCATTAGTAATGGGAGGACTAAACCTGTAACTGGTATTGATCCACAAAAAAGTAAGTAACAGACGTAAGTTGCCCACAACCACTCAAAAAATATATTCAACTAGCTGACCCGGCGAACTTTGTTCCGCCTTAATGGTAATAAATAAGCAGACTTTTTTTTATTTCGAACGGGATAAAAAGTATCCTATGTCCTTCTCCTGGCTCTAAACTACCTCCCTGACAATTTTCAGCTAAATCGGTTCAGCCGTTCTTGAGTTATAAGTGGAGTAACTAACACGACTTTCTTTTATATATATAGATATATTAAAATGTATAACTGTTTGTCATGTCTGTACCTTGGGATTAATGTTTTAAATATTTGTAAGTATGCTGTATTTTTTGCTATATCAAAAAATCTGCTACATTTTTTGTGCTTGCTTCATTTAAAATATTGTTGTATTTTTTTCTTATAGCTAATGAAGAGAAGGTCAACCAAAAACCAACAGAATCTGAAATGAACTATTCACATGAAGATTCTAAGATCCCACACTTTGATGTGACTAAAAGTACGAAATACTACGATGACGATGATGAAGTCTCAGGTAATAAGCTCTAAAATAAAGTTTCTCTAAAAATTTTAATCGTTTAAAGTCCGGTCGCCGAGCAATATAATTGCGCGCGAGCAATAAGGAAGGGTAGCTTGGGGTCATTGTAAGAAATTATATCTGCTCGGCGACCGGACTTTAGAAACAGGGCATTGATAGTTGTTTATGTAACGACAGGCATCAAGGCGTACCGCACGCGCGACCGCGGGCGCGGCGCCCTGATGGTGTTCAACTACACGGAGTTCGCCAACCGCGTGGAGGAGCCGCGGCTCGGCGCCGACGTCGACTGCGTCAAGCTCAAGTACCTGTTCGACGAGATGGGCTTCACTGTGCGCTCCTACCCCAACTACACCAAGAAGGTCAGCTCCGGTTCCTTTGACTTTGGCTAGCTTTAACTGGCTTGCTCAATGGCTATGAATTTAGACAGTTTTCCAAAAAATTTTTGAATTTATTTTTCTGATACTTCTTGAATAATTGTAAAAAAAATACAAGTTAACCACAAACCAAACTCCATATAAATCAACCACAAACCATTTTCTATCAGTGTTTACAAAATGTGTCAAGGACACTGGACACCACATGGATCTGGGTCACTCGGACCCGACATCAAGTTGTGGAAAGAACATGTGACGACTGGAAGATGAGGAGTAGTACAGTTCGCGAAGCATAAGCTGAGCTTAGCTGGTATGAGTGATCACCAAAAGTAGAATTGGACAAAAAAGTTTTAAAAATCGCAAAAATGTTTATATGGAAAAACTGAACTAAGAATTAAACACCTCATGCTGCTAAATGTGGCAGATGCGCGGCGGACTTATGACTCAGACCGATTGCTATAACGTGGTAATAAACGACCGATTGCTATAAACTGTCACAACACCATGTGCACTCCCACAAAAATCCAAAGCTTAGCTCAGGCCTCGCGAACTGGAGCTTTTCAGCTGACATCCCATCACTTATGTTCCAGGAGACAGTGGAAGTGCTGGAGTCGCTGAAGACGAACTCGGTGATCGTGGAGGCGGGCTGCGTGTTCGTGGTGGTGTCGTCGCACGGCTACGCGCGCGCGCACAGCTCGGACAACGACTTCCGCTGCCACGACGGCACGCTCATGTCCACCAAGGACTTCCTGCAGTACTTCAACAACCTGCACCTGCCCGCGCTCGAGGGCGTGCCCAAGGTCTTCATCTTCCAGATCTGCAGGTCACTTTCGTTTCACTGTTCGCATTTTATGTTTGCGTTCTTGATACATTATCTTTTGTTTGCGTGAAAGAGTGGACAGTTTTCTGAGCGATTCATCGATAAACACCTGCATATTCTTATTGAGATTATTATCAAGAGTGTACACGGACACGCGTCAAAAGCTGTATTTGAATTTACTTTCAAGTGTCCTAAAAAGGACACGTTCGTTCGTTCGTTATAGCCAAATAACGTCCACTGCTGGACAAAGGCCTCCCCCAAGGTTTTCCACAATGAACGGGTCTGCGCTACCCGCATCTAGGCTCTTCCTGCGACCTTCACCAGATCGTCGGTCCACCTAGTAGGAGGCCTGCCCACGCTACGTCTTCCAGCCCGTGGTCGCCACTCATGAACTTTTCTGCCCCAACGGCCATCGTCTCTACGAGCTATGTGCCCCGCCCACTGCCACTTGATTTTAGCGATTCTGCGGGCTATGTCGGTCACTTTGGTTCTCCTGCGGATCTCCTCATTTCTGATTCGATCACGCAGGGAAACTCCGAGTACAGAATAAGAAAAGGGCACAAAATAAGGTATATAATTTGTCCCGAAGGGGCTCGGAGGTGGACTGGACGACGCTGCAGATGCCGTACAGCACGGCCAGCGACGGCGCGCCCTACGGCAGCGCGCCCGCGCCGCGCCCCGCGCCGCCGCCCACGCCCCGCGACCAGCGCGCGCGCGTCTACTCCGACATCCTCATCGCGCACTCCACCGTGCCGGGTACGAGCGCTCACTTGCAATGAGGGCTATCGTTTTAGCGCTCACCAGTTAGCGCCACTGTAGAGTAAGCTCCTGTCACTTGCTAGTAGCGAAGACAATGGCGCCAACTTGTGAGCGCTTAAGTGGTAGGAGGACTATCGCATTTGCACTCGTCAAGATGGCGCCACTGTAGGGTAAGGTCCTGTCAATCGCCAGGGGTGCCAACTGTTAAGTATAAAAACGATAGCCCTCATTCGAGAGTAGTAGTTCGTTAGCTATTCAAAATTAGACAAGCCGAGCCAAAATTCGTGTAGTGTGAACCGACTTATGAGCATCGAACGAGCGCGTTTCGAACGTTTGGCTCATGTTCGACTGTGCTTCAACTGTTGTCAGTTTTTTGACGAACGTAGGGATTTCGAGGCGCATTGAGGAGTGATTATTTTAGGCTCATCGTATGTCACTTGACACCGCGAGCGGCTCGGCTTGCGCTCAACTAAAGCCGGCTGTTGCTGTCGCGCTCGCACACTCACTGCGGGCGCGCGTCGCACAGTCGCGACAGCAATATAATTACGCGCGAGCAATAAGGATGGGTAGGTTGGGGTCATTGGACAAAATTCTACGTGCTCACGGACCAGGCTTTAGTCTAGCATAGATTTAACGTGTTGGCGGTCGTTCGCAGGCAACGTGTCGTACCGCGACAGCAAGGACGGCTCGTGGTACATCCAGGTGCTGTGCGAGGTGTTCGCGCGCTATGCGCACGAGCGCGACGTGGTGGAGCTGTTCACGCTCGTGGACCAGCAGCTGGAGGAGCGCTTCCGCATCCAGACGTCCAGCATCGAGCGCTGGGGCTTCAACCGCCGCCTCTACCTGCACCCCGGCCTGCCGCGCCCGCCGCGCGACCGGCCCGCCGACGCCACCCGGCCTGCCCAGCCCGCCCAGCCCGCCGTATGAACTATCGAAACACGGGCAAAGGTGAACACGTGTTGTGTAACTCTCGGGTAGCTGTTTTTATACAGGATGTCCCAGAATGGGTGAATCAAACTGATAGGGGAGGTAGCTCTACTAATGTACTATCCCAAAAAAATATGAAAAAAAAATATTTGAGTTCGGAATTTTTTTTTTTCAAGTAAAGTGCTCTAAACTCGAAATCTAGTCATTATTTTCAAAAGTTTTTTACAGATAAACGAAGCGATCATGTACAATTAATGTTAGTAAGAAAAAAGTACAAATAAACTCCTCTCAACTTAGGCAAAGCTGATTTATTTTCACTTTTTCAAAAAAAATTTTTTTGTTTCCTTATGCGCTTTATTTTCTTTTCATATTTTTTTGGGATAGTACATTAGTAGAGCTACCTCCCCCTATCAGTTTGATTCACCCATTCTGAGACACCCTGTATATTTTACGGTATATTTATTACGTATATTACGGGCTCCACTAATGTTAATGTATGTCTAAATGAAGATACGACGCATAACACATCGGTAATAACGTTTTAAATTGTTTACCCCTATATACTTACTCGGTATTACCTATACGTATTATGAATGTTAATCATTTATTCAACTTAGATCTAAGAAATTACAAACTAACATAGTTATAGGAACGTTTTATGATAGGACCATTACTAATATTATGTTCGTAAGAATTAGATGATGGACGTTTACTGTGATAATAGGAATGAATTGTTGTAACGACGATAGTGCGTGACGCACCACTGCCCTTGTAAGTGTATCATATAATCTGTAAGATTTGTAAATATATTTACTTATTTTTGATTATTGTAATCGTGTTACATATTTTGCTCATAAGAGTAGCTCACCGTGTACTTATAAAATATGTTGTTTAATTTTTACTTATGGATTATAATTTATGTCTCCACTTGGCCAAATACTTTGAAGAATGTAAGTAGGATGACAAGCAATATTCAATACTGTTATTAGCACTGTTTCTCTAATAGTATTGCACCCTTCCATGTTCAACATTCTGTAATGCATTATTATTGTATTCTGTCGTTGACTTATTAAATCAAGAAAGAACACTTTTCAATAACTTTATATTCTATGCATTTATATTTATGAATTAAAGGGGGCTTTAAGGTTATACATATTTTTTATAATGTAGTGGAAAGATTCTTAGTTTCAAATAGTATCTCTTTAGTTATCGAGCATTTCTAAATCTACAATAAATTATATTTTTTTTACACAATAACTTTTACAATAATTTTATTTTACCAAGAACTGAAAATAAATAAATATTATCATAGGACAAGCTTTTGCTTTTGCTCACGGCTTCGCCCGCGTGAAATTTAATTTGTCACATCATTATACATTATAACCTAATGTATTAACAATAATAATACTGTAGTTTCATCAAATTCCGTTCAGTATTATTGCGTGAAAGTGTAACAAACATACGACCTTACAAACTTTTTCATTTATTATATTACTAGGAATAGTAGGAATCATTACTTTTATAGTTTTAACTTTGTGTCTCATACATCTCACCATTAGGTATGTACCGAGATATATTGTTGCGGACTTGCAGGCCCGTTACGCTGCACAGAGCAAATAATCACTAGTGCTGGCTGTTACTTTAAACGGCATTGATCCGTTAATACCTATTCGCTCTCTATAGTTATTCTTTCACACAGGATCTTGTATACCTTATACTTTTATGTGGCTGTGTTTAAAAAAAAACTAGTTCATTTAATAGATATTAGTCTGTTTATTCAGTTCAATGAAAGTGAGACCATACAAAAATACACAACAACTCTATACAAGTTACTCAAATGATATATTATTATGCCTTGTTCCTGTAGATCGCCTAATCGAATTGCATTCATTTTGTTCGCGTGATTTATGTGTACAGATTTTAACTACAAATTTATACGTTCTTATCACATATACGCGGGTTAAATCTAATTAAATGTACAACACCTTAGTAATGCAATTCGATTTTGACAACTACTTAATTAATATAGAGGCGTACTGTGGAGGGATCTTTAGACGATAATGAGATAGATAGTATCCATAGCGTTAATAGTTAGTTAACAAAATTGAGCAAGAGAAATTAAGCAAATTAAACGTTACAGTCTTTGAGTTGTAATAAATAATATGGAAATAGAATGGTACAGTTGATAAACTAATTTCACTTATTTTTAGAAAATGATGGGATACACTTTGTATCTAATAATCAACATTTTTACTTCACATGAGATCTCGTTAAACGTTATTCCCTTACACGGAAGACGATAAATAAATCGTTACGATCGAACTTTAAAATATTGTGCCAGAAAATCATCCGAGCGTTCTTTCGGCTCGTTTCCTAAATCGATCGCCGCTAAACAAATAAATATTTTTCTGTTTTTTTTTCGAATTCACAACGAGCTTTATTGAAGCACAAGAATCTTTAGTAATAATAATAATAATAATAATAATAATAATAATTTATTCATCAAAATAAGAACATTATAAGAACTTATTATGCTAGAGTTTACATATAGTTCAATAGTCTTTTGTAGAAGTGTTAGTGAAGATTCAAAGAGTCCGGGTCGTCGCCAAGGTCGTCGGTCGGCGCGCGGCCCTACCGGTCCGACACCGCCGCCGCCAGCGCGCCCAGCCGGCTCAGGTTCAGCCACTGGCAGTGCGGCTGCGGGCCCCACGAGCGCGCCGTCCACTCGCGCCGCGCCGCGCGCCCCAGCCAGCGCCGCACCAGCCCCACCAGCGAGTTCTGGTGCAGCCAGCTGAGCGCCGGCGACCACCACGCCTCGGGCGCGCGGCGCTCCGCGGCCGGCGGGGGCGCGCCCCGGCGGGCCCAGGNGCGAGCAGGGCGGCGGCGGCGGCGGCGGCGCGCGCGAGGGCGGCCAGCACGGCGGCGTCGCAGGCGGCGGCGAGGTCGGCGTACGTGAAGTATCCGCGCGCCGCCGCCTGCCGCAGGGCGACCGCGCGCTCGAGCCATTGCAATCTCGATTCGAACGACTTTTCGCTGACGAACACGTTCCAGTCCTGAAAAAAGCGACGATGTGAGTCGCATCGCTTCGAATCGATCGCACTCGTTTTCACTTTTAGGGTCGATTCTTACTATCGCACTGAGGAACTCCACTTCCAATCTCTTCAACGTTTTGAGATCGATGCCGCCGGAGGCCGCCCATTCCGAACATATCACCTCGTCATCTTCGCCGTCATCTTGCAAGAATTTGTTTCCTACCATCTGTTGACAATATTTTAACTCAGTGAATCACCGGTACTCCGTATCTGCACTCATACGCCAGTAATTGTTCCGCTAGGGACGCACCAGTGAGACTAGAAAGAGGTCGGCGGGCGGGGTGGCGGCGAGGTAGTGCGGGTTGGCGGCGCGCAGGCGCTCGAGGTACAGCAGCGCCAGCACGAGCGCGCAGGGCGACACGCAGGCGCCGCGCGCCAGCCGCGCCGCCGCGTCCGCGTGCAGGCGCCGCAACGAGCGCCCGCGCTGCGACACCGACCACAGCTCGCACGATATCTCTGAAGGCAGGTAGGCACAATGCTGTGTAAACGTATGCAGAAGCGTAGAAACACAAGATAAGTTTTACAGAAAGAGTTGAGGTCAAAATTTTTGCACACGCAAGCAAATGATACCGTGCAGTATGCTGTAAAGTACCAATGTGACCAATCGAGGAGACCATTATGTAGGAAATGGTTTTATTATTGTAGTTTACAGGAAGTACTATTAGTTTTTCAAGGTTACTTGTACAATATGTAAATAGTTAATATAGTTGCACACACCAGTAACAGGCAGGCTCAAGCAGGGCAGCGCCGGCAGCTGCCCGTAGTACAGGGTCTTAGTGATGCGCTTCAGGAACTCTTTGTGATCGCCCATGCTCTGTGTTCATAAGTACAAAACTGTTTTCAATTTACACAATAAAAATTAACTAGAAGAAGTTCAATCACTGAATTATGTGGCATAATTAATTAATGTTACTGTAAGTGTTACTGCACAATTATTGCATTACTAATGCAAATTGTATCTTACAAATATTTCATTCCTAACTTCTTTCCTAATTAGTTGATTTAACCAAAATCAAAATGTGAGCAAGTTTATTGGTTTTTTTAGGTTCAAAACATAACACTTGTTTAACAAAGTTTAAATGTATCGGTTGACGTGAAGTATTGTTCTTGCTCACAGGTCGTGATTTTATTATACCATCTAATTAACACCAAACGTAGTTAATAATGTACAGCGTACTCGGACACATTTTCACGACGTGCTACAGACTGTAGCTGTAACTGTAGCCTACAGTGATCACGAATCGGCCACGATGTGACCTCCTTACAATACCTTGATCTTGGCTCTAGAGCCTTCCTTTCTTCTCTTAGATACACTAGACATTTATAACGTTTGCTGTATATTGGTCCCAAAGAGAAATATTTTAAGTAAAACTCCAATTTATTTTAAATAAATATTACAAAGGAGTGACCGAATTATAACAAATATTCGGTGAGTAAATAAATGTCAATGTCAAACAAACAAACGTCATCAAGTAAAAATGTTCATCATTCATTCGTTCGTTAAGGTTTACTAGTATCGCGCGTTAACAACTTGATCGTATATCTCACAATATATCTCCTATCGTGGGTCCCAGAAAGCATTTATCCTCTCCTCTCCTCTCAAATCTTCTCTCTTTCTTAGATGTGCATGAACGTCCACGCTCTCTCTCTTTTCTCCAACTTTGCATTTTGATTTGTGCCTTCATGAAGAGAAATCAAAGATATTCACGAAAGGATGAACTAGTACGCATATACCCGTAATAATATTTAATTTGTGGGAAAGTCTTAATATACCTTACACCTTGCCATTGATAACTCTAAAAAAGTCAAAGTCAATATTCTGTCAAAAGTGTCAAATTCTAGCAGTGGATGGACGGAAAATTGGTTTTTTCGAGTCCTCCACAAAGGCATTTTAATTTTATTTCTTTCTGTGCAATTTATTTACGTATTATCTAGAAAGCTATTTAATGTACCTAAAGATTTAAAACATTTATTTTTGTGATAAGTAGCATTAATAGAAAAGTAAAAGTATAATTTCTATCATTTGTGTGGGTCTCTGTCAGTGTTATTGATTTCTTTTTATTTTAGAGTTTGAAAATTATGTAGACATGACTAAATATTACAAGACCAAGTGAATCCTGAACGAACGATGATAATATTTGGATGGAGTTTACAATAATGTACTCTCAACATGAAAACTAAAAGCTTTCTTCTATTTTCGACCTCTGTTTTTGCTATTAGTATTTTTCTGATAGTATTCCACTCACAACCGCCGCAGTCGATCCAGAGTATTGTGACCCAAACACACCAACACATCAAAGACTTTCAGGTATCTTGATATCCATATTACTTATGTTTTTATTTATCACTCAGTAAATCCTCCTTTGGACTCCATTCGCGTCTCAATGTCGGGGACCATTTTTTGTTTTATTTTTTATCTCGATTATACAACAAAGAAAGACCAAACAATGTGGATTCCTAAGTATAATTTTGTATAAATATAATATGGCTATAAACGGTTTAGTCCACAAAAATAATGAACTACTGGTCTTTTTCTGTAAAAATAAAATTATAGTTTAGTTTATTTTAACTTTTGATTCATAAATCTTATACTATGAATAATATGTTTTAAAGAAACTAGGTGTGTGATTATTCCTTGATATTTGAGTAGGTTTTGATATGATTCTTATTTAAATATAATAGGTGAAGTTAATTCAAATAAGGAATCAATGGTTGATGTTTTAATACAGTACTGCCTCCCTAGACAAGTAGCACTTTTTGGTCGAATCAAAAATCAAATCCATTAAAACTCCATTAAAAAGAGCTTACAACCATTTTTCGACTGGTTTGCGATTATAATGAAACTTTTTCACAATGCAGACACTAAAATGTATCCTTGTGTTTGTGCTGAAATGGTTCTGTTCCAACTTTGTTTAGAATGGAGGTAGACAGGAAATAAAAAAAGAGATTTCCTTGTTTGCAAATGAGAATATCAAGTCACTAGAACTCTTGGAAGTGTACATTTGTCGGGCAACATGTATAATGAGAGCAGGTGTCGGTGTCGCCACAGGAGAGCCTGCGCGATGTGGAGGGCAGCCACCTGGTGCAGGAGGAGCGCTACCTGCGCGCCGCCGGGCTGCGAGCGCGCGCCCCCGCCGCCGCCGCGCCCGCGCTCGTCACCTACGCGCGCCAGGACCACGCGCTCGCCGTCAGCTTCGTGCGCCACGCCGCCGCGCTGCCCTACCCCGTGCTGGTCTACAACCTGGGCCTCAAGCCCTACTCTCTGGCCGTGGTGAATCTACTCTTCATTTTAAACTTTTAAGATATACCAGCTAGAAAAAGCGATGCACACACTAGTTCCGGCAGACTGGACGATGCTCGTGCTCAGAAGCACAAATCGCCAGCTCCATCATAGGCCTCTTTGCTCCGCTGTACTTTGTGTACAACAATGAAGTTGTTATAAGAGGTGTAAATTTTATTAACATGATTTTTAGGTCTATTCCACTTTGATCACCTGGCTTTGATGACCCAGGTGATCAAATACAGGTGACTATTCAGAGGAGGTGTGATTTATATGTAGGTGATCAAAGCACACTAAAATAATAATTTAACTGGAGTTCACTTTGATCACCTGGGTCATCAAAGCCAGGTGATCAAAGTGGAATAGATCGATTTTTATGCTGTCATGATAGCTGTTTGGTCTTACCAACCTGTCCATCAATCAGTGATGTTAGATTCCTTTGTTATCAATGATGCATGTCTTGAATGATTTAGCATATTGAAAGCCATGTCTGATGCCCTCAATGGCGCCGCTCCCGCGGCTGGTGGCTCGTGTCGTGCGAGACACCGCGCAGGGTGAGGCCTCGCAATCGTAATTTTGTGAGTCGCGTTTTTGTGTCGCGTGATTCGAGTATCATTAACCTTGAATCAATTCACTTAGTTTTTGGTGTCCGTACCTTTTGGCCTCATTAATTTGCAGTAAGAATTTCTGTTCTAATTAAATATTCCATTTGATGTGTGGACTACTATGAACCGCATAATATTATTTTTGATATTGATTGTAACGTTTCATTTCGTCATAGCTGCTGGTACCGAACATTTACATTGAGCTAATGAATGTAACTCTATACGGGTACACGATTGAACTCATTAGCAAAATCGTATGTTAATGCATCCGCATTGGCAGCGTTACGGGAAACGTAACTTTTAATAACATTCTGTGGGAAATAAATTTTCTTTTATCGATCTCAAACACGACAAATTAATAAGACTCAACTTCAAAGACTCGCGATTGGATTCCCTGAATCGCAATAGCAGAGCTTGGCTCACTTACTTAGGGGTGCAAAGACACAATTTATGCTGATACTGAATATCTTTCGTCCACAAGTTGTTCTTGTTTGTTGTCGCACAGGAAAAGTCAGTCGCTGCGGTTCACCGACAAGCTTGGTTGAGGCTAGAGAGAGTTAGCAAGTAACACGAGCCGTAATCAAAACGTAAAAGCCGTTGACATAATAATATGTCTGCGGCTTAATGTAACCTGAGACGTGTTTGTTTTGTGTAAATGCAATAATAACTGTGTCTTGCGCGTCCCCCCAGCTGTCGAGCTTCTGCAACTCGTCGAAGTGCTCCGTCGTGGACTTCGACCTGGCCGCCTTCCCCTCGCACGTCAGCGACGAGAGCATCCACGCCTTCCGCCCGCTCATCATACAGGTGAGCACGTCACATTTTTTGTCCGGGGAACCAGACGCAGGTTAGCATCCCTATACTGTTGACATTCCACCAGCTCGCACTAAGCGTTTCGATGACTCGTTTATAATGCGAACAGCTAGGGACTGGAATTCGTTGCCTGCTGCTGTCTTTCCCGAAGACTATAATCCTGGCCTTTTCAAGGCGAGCGTGAATAGGCACTTACAGGGCAGATATGTAGCATCCTAGACTACATCCCACTTAACACCAGGTGCGATTGTGGTCAAATACCTGCCTTTTTTATGCCTAAAAAAAGCCTGAGAGATTCATTCACAATTTTACTGGTGTCTAAAAAAGTTTCAGGTAGATATGTGTATTTAACGCTATCTATAACAAATGTAGGTTTCTAGCGATGTCTTATCTGCTAGAATATTTTTAGCAGATATTTTACTAGACTCTCTATCTAACATGTAAATTAGGCTATCGTGGAATTATCAGCAAATGTTGAAAGGGCCATAAGTTCATTTAACTTATGGTACATTGTTTTTTATTCTTGACTTTAACAATAAAGGTAGCATTCAGTATTTCATATTGAGATAGGGATTGTAATATGTAAGGTGTTCCATAGTTTAAAAGCATGGCACTGCGTGTTAAGTACCCGAAAGTTAAGCGGCCGTGATGACACGTGATTTAATTAAGAACTCGCCGTAATTGCGGTCAACGCGAGCCCTCGGCATCGATGCCTCTTTCATCAAGTGACCAGTGACCTCACTGCGCGGCGCGTGTATCATGCAGGTGCATGGCGTATGAGCTTCAGGTAGATAACGGGCTGTTTGATAATGAGTGTTTACTCAGTTGGATCGCTGTGCCTATACTGATAAGATTAACTTGAAACTGATTTCGCTGTTAATATACATACACCACCAACTCAATGCCTACTTTATTATAAATATATTACGTTAATACTAAGCCTTGTAGAGATGAGAGTCTTAAGTTTTGCAGAAATCTGATCCTTGTCGATATCCTACCCTAAACGCAATGAAAAACTCCATTTTAAAGTAAGAATTCCAATTTTATAGTGAAGTTTCTGAAAACAGATGACTCATAAATTGTAATACAGTAAGTAATACACTTATGCGATTCGATGAACAATGCGTTAAGATAAGGATGTGGAAATTATGAAAACTTTATGTTCACGCTTAAACATTTGACGGTAAAACCTGGCTAGCCGCTTTGTATGTTGTGTGTTTCCCCACTATCGCCTGTTGCCAGAACCTATTACTATTTATTATTACATGTAATCAGCGAATGTTTCATTCCCGCTCGCAACTAGCCTTATCGGAACACATTGCTATCCTTTTACCACTAATTCGCATCAAAACCACGGGCGCGAAGTGGTGATTGCGTGCACGTGTTCTTACCAGGCGTGTAGGCGCGGGTATTTTGTCGGAATAACGCTATTTGTGTTGGCTATAATACTATTTAGCGTTATGTCAGAAATATTTACATTTTCTCTGCGATTTTTTATCTTGACAACCATAAAAAGTTGCTACTATCTAGGCCGTACCTACGCCAGGTAGTATTAAAAAATATGCGAATCTCTGGACGCGGAATTGAGGTAACAGGGATTTAAAAATAAAGCCCGTGGATCTGGCTCGGCTTCCTAACTTTAAATATTTATAGGATAGGGTTGTCGACTGGGCTGGAAAGGCCACTATTATGTCATCCTTCCTATGGACATAAGTAATATAAGTAGATGTAGTTTGATACAAAGACTCTGTTGAGTGAATTCGGTGTAAGATCTTGGCGGGCAAGCGGTAATCACTGCCGGGGAGCACGCCATCGCGCCGGACGCCGCGCCTCTGTGCGCCATTCATTTACACGTTCGCGTTGACTCACAAACAATGCTTAGATAGAGGGCTGTGTCAAGGTCTTCTACGTTTCGATAACAATACGAAAAACCAAATTGTATAAAACATGTTCTAGATGATGATAAAATCCACTTAGTTATAATATTTTTTTATTTTTTGTGTGAACACATCAAAAGCGTGGGTTTTAATGTCTAGACTTATCCTGTTATTGATATTTTGGCACGGTGTGATATTTATCAAGGACTGATTGAGGTCATTCAAACGTTTCCAGCATTGATAAAAACAGGGAACATAAATTCCTTATTGTTGTTCAGGGTCGAGTCTATTTTAGGCAGATATTTTTTGAGTGTTTGAAGTTTTGGGCTTGGCACGGTTGGTACTGCAAAAAAATATATCGATCGCTTCACGATTAGTCGTACGGGGTACGTAGTAGCAGTACGGGGAAGCCAAAATAGATAGATATCAAAATTTTGTTTAATTTAATTCTGTAGTTTGAGTCAATACGGTAGCCTTTTATACAGATGTACAGATTTCACCAAGTGACCGCGCGAGGCACCCACTACAATAAGTGTACCGTCACCGTCATACCTTTAGCTGACGTCATATAACTCGTAATGTGCGATTGTTGTATGTGACTTCAGAACATTTTTTTGTACGTTAATGTGTAAGACATGTTTTAATTATTTTTAAAATTAAATCGTACTCAATATAACGAATGCAGAATGAAAGCAGCTCGTGTCGTCTCATTCCAGCACGCGCTGAGCCGCACCGGCGGCGTGGTGTTCAGCGACAGCGGGCTGGAGTGGGCGGGCGACGCGGCCGCGCTGGCGGCGCTGTGGGCGCGCGCGGCGGGCGGGGCGGGCGCGGGCGCGGGCGGCGGGCTGCTGGCGTGGCCGCGGCGCGCCGCCGTGACGTCGCTCACGCACCCGCGCATGTTCCGCTACCTGCGCGCGCGCCCCGACGACTTCCTGTTCGTGCAGATGGTGGAGGCCGAGCGGCTCGTGCTGGCCGCGCGCCCGCCCGTGCCCGACGTCATGCGCCTGTGGGTGCAGTGCGCGCTCACGCTCGACTGCATCATGCCCATAGGTCAGCACGAGCGCCGAGCTCGTTCTTTATCTTTATCCGACTCTATGATCTGTCCGCG